>NC_135565.1:445000-652500 GCF_964340395.1 Glandiceps talaboti | reverse complement strand
TATCTCTATCACTACCTATCTGTACCACTACTTATCTCTACCACTACCTATCTGTATCACTACCTATCTGTCCCACTACCTATCTGTATCACTACCTAGCTGTCCCACCACCTATCTGTATCACTACCTATCTCTATCACTACCTATCTCTATCACTACCTATCTCTATCACTACCTATCTGTATCACTACCTATCTCTATCACTACCTATCTCTATCACTACCTATCTCTATCACTACCTATCTCTATCACTACCTATCTCTATCACTACCTATCTCTACCACCACCTATCTGTATCACTACCTATCTCTATCACTACCTACCTGTACCACTACCTATCTCTATCACTACCTATCTCTATCACTACCTATCTCTATCACTACCTATCTCTATCACTACCTATCTCTATCACTACCTATCTCTACCACTACCTATCACTATCACTACCTATCTGTATCACTACCTATCTCTACCACTACCTATCTGTATCACCACCTATCTGTATCACTACCTATCTCTATCACTACCTATCTGTATCACTACCTATCTCTACCACTACCTATCTCTATCACTACCTATCTGTATCACTACCTATCTCTATCACTACCTATCTGTATCACTACCTATCTCTATCACTTCCTATCTGCATCTCCCTATCTCTATCACTCCCTATCTCTATCACTACCTATCTGTACCACTACTTATCTCTACCACTACCTATCTGTATCACTACCTATCTGTCCCACTACCTATCTGTATCACTACCTAGCTGTCCCACCACCTATCTCTATCACTACCTATCTCTATCACTACCTATCTCTATCACTACCTATCTCTACCACTACCTATCTCTATCACTACCCATCTCTACCACTACCTATCTGTATCACTACCTATCTCTATCACTACCTATCTCTATCACTACCTATCTCTACCACTACCTATCTCTATCACTACCTATCTGTATCACTACCTATCTGTATCACTACCTATCTCTACCACTACCTATCTGTACCACTACCTATCTGTATCACTACCTATCTCTACCACTACCTATCTCTATCACTACCTATCTCTATCACTACCTATCTCTATCACTACCTATCTCTACCACTACCTATCTCTATCACTACCTATCTGTATCACTACCTATCTCTACCACTACCTATCTGTACCACTTCCTATCTGTATCACTACCTATCTGTATCACTACCTATCTCTACCACTACCTATCTGTACCACTACCTATCTGTATCACTACCTATCTCTACCACTACCTATCTCTATCACTACCTATCTCTATCACTACCTATCTCTATCACTACCTATCTCTACCACTACCTATCTCTATCACTACCTATCTGTATCACTACCTATCTCTACCACTACCTATCTGTACCACTTCCTATCTGTATCACTACCTATCTCTACCACTACCTATCTCTATCACTACCTATCTCTATCACTACCTATCTCTATCACTACCTATCTATATCACTACCTATCTGTACCACTACCTATCTCTGTCACTACCTATCTCTATCACTACCTATCTCTATCACTACCTATCTGTATCACTACCTATCTCTATCACTACCTATCTCTATCACTACCTATCTATATCACTACCTATCTGTACCACTACCTATCTGTATGACTACCTATCTCTATCACTACCTATCTATATCACTACCCATTTGTATCACTACCTATCTGTACCACTACCTATCTCTATCACTACCTATCTCTATCACTACCCATCTGTATCACTTCCTATCTGTATCACTACCTATCTCTATCACTACCTATCTGTATCACTACCTATCTGTATGACTACCTATCTCTATCACTACCTATCTATATCACTACCCATTTGTATCACTACCTATCTGGATCACTACCTATCTCTATCACTACCTATCTCTATCACTACCCATCTGTATCACTTCCTATCTGTATCACTACCTATCTCTATCACTACCTATCTGTATCACTACCTATCTCTATCACTACCTATCTCTATCACTACCTATCTCTATCACTACCTATCTCTATCACTACCTATCTATACCACTACCTATCTCTATCACTACCTATCTCTATCACTACCTATCTCTATCACTACCTATCTCTATCACTACCTATCTCTATCACTACCCATCTGTATCACTACCTATCTCTATCACTACCTATCTCTATCACTACCTATCTGTACCACTACCTATCTCTATCACTACCTATCTCTATCACTACCTATCTCTATCACTACCTATCTCTATCACTACCTATCTGTACCACTACCTATCTCTATCACTACCTATCTCTATCACTACCTATCTCTATCACTACCTATCTCTATCACTACCTATCTCTATCACTACCTATCTGTACCACTACCTATCTGTATCACTACCTATCTCTATCACTTCCTATCTCTATCACTACCTATCTCTATCACCACCTATCTGTACCACTACCTATCTGTATCACTACCTATCTCTATCACTTCCTATCTCTATCACTACCTATCTCTATCACTACCTATCTGTACCACTACCTATCTGTATCACTTCCTATCTCTATCACTACCTACCTGTACCACTACCTATCTCTATCACTACCTATCTCTATCACTACCTATCTCTATCACTACCTATCTCTATCACTACCTATCTCTATCACTACCTATCTCTATCACTACCTACCTGTACCACTACCTATCTCTATCACTACCTATCTCTATCACTACCTATCTCTATCACTACCTATCTCTATCACTACCTATCTGGATCACTACCTATCTCTATCACTACCTATCTCTATCACTACCTATCTCTATCACTACCTATCTCTATCACTACCTATCTCTATCACTACCTATCTCTATCACTACCTATCTGTACCACTACCTATCTGTTATTCTAAGGATGTACTGATTAATAACCATGACTTACCTTTCTTTTGACATCTCAAGTACTCTATCTATCACATGGTGGATAAAATGTTTGACATTTGTTTTCATTGAGTGCATGGGGTAGTAAGGGTTTATACCCCCGATATGTATTCTCATATCGACTTCTAATTTTATTATACTATCATCCATCTATCGCAGTAAATGTGTACATAATACTTAGATAGATTGCGTACATAATACTTAGATAGATTGTGTACATAATACTTAGATAGACTGTGTACATAATACTTAGATAGATTGTGTACATAATGCTTAGATAGATTGTGTACATAATACTTAGATAGATTGTGTACATAATACTTAGATAGATTGCGTACATAATACTTAGATAGATTGTGTACATAATACTTAGATAGATTGTGTACATAATGCTTAGATAGATTGTGTACATAATACTGGGATAGATTGTGTACATAATACTTAGATAGATTGTGTACATAATGCTTAGATAGATTGTGTACATAATACTTAGATAGACTGTGTACATAATACTTAGATAGACTGTGTACATAATACTTAGATAGATTGTGTACATAATACTTAGATAGACTGTGTACATAATACTTAGATAGATTGTGTACATAATACTTAGATAGATTGTGTACATAATACTTAGATAGACTGTGTACATAATACTTAGATAGATTGTGTACATAATACTTAGATAGACTGTGTACATAATACTTAGATAGATTGTGTACATAATACTTAGATAGACTGTACATAATACTTAGATAGACTGTGTACATAATACTTAGATAGATTATGTACATAATACTTAGATAGACTGTGTACATAATACTTAGATAGATTGTGTACATAATACTTAGATAGACTGTACATAATACTTAGATAGACTGTGTACATAATACTTAGATAGATTATGTACATAATACTTAGATAGATTGTGTACATAATACTTAGATTGTGTACATAATACTTAGATAGATTGTGTACATAATACTTAGATAGATTGTGTACATAATGCTTAGATAGACTGTGTACATAATACTTAGATAGACTGTGTACATAATACTGGGATAGATTGTGTACATAATACTTAGATAGATTGTGTACATAATGCTTAGATAGATTGTGTACATAATACTTAGATAGATTGTGTACATAATACTTAGATAGATTGCGTACATAATACTTAGATAGATTGTGTACATAATGCTTAGATAGATTGTGTACATAATGCTTAGATAGATTGTGTACATAATACTTAGATAGATTGTGTACATAATACTTAGATAGATTGTGTACATAATGCTTAGATAGATTGTGTACATAATGCTTAGATAGATTGTGTACATAATGCTTACATAGATTGTGTACATAATGCTTACATAGATTGTGTACATAATGCTTAGATAGATTGTGTACATAATGCTTAGATAGATTGTGTACATAATACTTAGATAGATTGTGTACATAATACTTAGATAGATTGTGTACATAATACTTAGATAGACTGTGTACATAATACTTAGATAGACTGTGTACATAATACTTAGATAGACTGTGTACATAATACTTAGATAGACTGTGTACATAATACTTAGATAGACTGTGTACATAATACTTAGATAGACTGTGTACATAATACTTAGATAGATTGTGTACATAATACTTAGATAGACTGTGTACATAATACTTAGATAGACTGTGTACATAATACTTAGATAGACTGTGTACATAATACTTAGATAGATTGTGTACATAATACTTAGATAGATTGTGTACATAATACTTAGATAGACTGTGTACATAATACTTAGATAGATTGTGTACATAATACTTAGATAGACTGTGTACATAATACTTAGATAGATTGTGTACATAATACTTAGATAGACTGTGTACATAATACTTAGATAGACTGTGTACATAATACTTAGATAGATTGTGTACATAATACTTAGATAGATTGTGTACATAATACTTAGATAGATTGTGTACATAATACTTAGATAGATTGTGTACATAATACTTAGATAGATTGTGTACATAATGCTTAGATAGATTGTGTACATAATGCTTACATAGATTGTGTACATAATGCTTACATAGATTGTGTACATAATACTTAGATAGACTGTGTACATAATACTTAGATAGACTGTGTACATAATACTTAGATAGATTGTGTACATAATACTTAGATAGACTGTGTACATAATACTTAGATAGATTGTGTACATAATACTTAGATAGATTGTGTACATAATACTTAGATAGATTGTGTACATAATACTTAGATAGATTGTGTACATAATACTTAGATAGACTGCGTACATAATACTTAGATAGATTGCGTACATAATACTTAGATAGATTGTGTACATAATACTTAGATAGATTGTGTACATAATACTTAGATAGATTGTGTACATAATACTTAGATAGACTGTGTACATAATACTTAGATAGATTGTGTACATAATACTTAGATAGATTGTGTACATAATACTTAGATAGACTGTACATAATACTTAGATAGACTGTGTACATAATACTTAGATAGATTATGTACATAATACTTAGATAGACTGTGTACATAATACTTAGATAGATTGTGTACATAATACTTAGATAGACTGTACATAATACTTAGATAGACTGTGTACATAATACTTAGATAGATTATGTACATAATACTTAGATAGATTGTGTACATAATACTTAGATTGTGTACATAATACTTAGATAGATTGTGTACATAATACTTAGATAGATTGTGTACATAATGCTTAGATAGATTGTGTACATAATGCTTAGATAGATTGTGTACATAATACTTAGATAGACTGTGTACATAATACTTAGATAGATTGTGTACATAATACTTAGATAGACTGTGTACATAATACTTAGATAGACTGTGTACATAATACTTAGATAGATTGTGTACATAATACTTAGATAGATTGTGTACATAATACTTAGATAGATTGTGTACATAATACTTAGATAGATTGTGTACATAATACTTAGATAGATTGTGTACATAATGCTTAGATAGATTGTGTACATAATGCTTAGATAGATTGTGTACATAATGCTTACATAGATTGTGTACATAATACTTAGATAGACTGTGTACATAATACTTAGATAGACTGTGTACATAATATTTAGATAGATTGTGTACATAATACTTAGATAGACTGTGTACATAATACTTAGATAGATTGTGTACATAATACTTAGATAGATTGTGTACATAATACTTAGATAGATTGTGTACATAATACTTAGATAGATTGTGTACATAATACTTAGATAGACTGTGTACATAATACTTAGATAGATTGCGTACATAATACTTAGATAGATTGTGTACATAATACTTAGATAGATTGTGTACATAATACTTAGATAGATTGTGTACATAATACTTAGATAGACTGTGTACATAATACTTAGATAGATTGTGTACATAATACTTAGATAGATTGTGTACATAATACTTAGATAGACTGTACATAATACTTAGATAGACTGTGTACATAATACTTAGATAGATTATGTACATAATACTTAGATAGACTGTGTACATAATACTTAGATAGATTGTGTACATAATACTTAGATAGACTGTACATAATACTTAGATAGACTGTGTACATAATACTTAGATAGATTATGTACATAATACTTAGATAGATTGTGTACATAATACTTAGATTGTGTACATAATACTTAGATAGATTGTGTACATAATACTTAGATAGATTGTGTACATAATACTTAGATAGATTGTGTACATAATACTTAGATAGATTGTGTACATAATACTTAGATAGACTGTGTACATAATACTTAGATAGATTGTGTACATAATACTTAGATAGATTGTGTACATAATACTTAGATAGACTGTGTACATAATACTTAGATAGATTGTGTACATAATACTTAGATAGACTGTGTACATAATACTTAGATAGATTGTGTACATAATACTTAGATAGATTGTGTACATAATACTTAGATAGATTGTGTACATAATACTTAGATAGATTGTGTACATAATACTTAGATAGATTGTGTACATAATAATTAGATAGATGGTGTACATAATACTTAGATAGACTGTGTACATAATACTTAGATAGATTGTGTACATAATACTTAGATAGATTGTGTACATAATACTTAGATAGATTGTGTACATAATGCTTAGATAGATTGTGTACATAATACTTAGATAGATTGTGTACATAATACTTAGATAGACTGTGTACATAATACTTAGATAGATTGTGTACATAATACTTAGATAGATTGTGTACATAATGCTTAGATAGATTGTGTACATAATACTTAGATAGACTGTACATAATACTTAGATAGACTGTGTACATAATACTTAGATAGATTGTGTACATAATACTTAGATAGATTGTGTACATAATACTTAGATAGATTGTGTACATAATACTTAGATAGATTGTGTACATAATACTTAGATAGATTGTGTACATAATACTTAGATAGACTGTGTACATAATACTTAGATAGACTGTGTACATAATACTTAGATAGATTGTGTACATAATACTTAGATAGATTGTGTACATAATACTTAGATAGATTGTGTACATAATACTTAGATAGATTGTGTACATAATATTGGGTTTGTATTATTTGGATAACTACATCATCTCTGTGTTTTGCCTTTTTCTTACATTGCTGCATGGATTTTATGTTATCATTCATTGTAAGTACATTGAAGTATGAACAGTTTTCAGCAATTTTCCTTTCCTTTCATGTTGTGTGTGTGTGTGTGTGTATGTGTGTATGGGTGTGTGTGTATGTGTGTACATGTACATGTATGTGTTTGTATGTACATGTATGCCAATGTGTGTGTGTGTGTATCTTCGTATCTGTGTGTCTGTGTATGTGCATAAAATAATTCTTTTGCTGTAAGATTGCAAACAATGGAACACTTATGTATCAAAAATATTGAAATAGGGTTTTTTTTGGGTTTTTTTTATAGCTACTATCTCGTTAACACTTGGTGATACAGGATATAGTCACTATGACAGGTTTGGAGGATACCGCAGACATACCCGTCCACCACTATTAAGATTTCATCCAAAGAGACACTGACAGTTGCCATGGAGATGACATCACAACAAATACACTGCAGGGTGAATGAAAATAATTTTCAAATGCATCTAACTGTTAGGCATATTGGAAGCACACGCAGAGTGAAATATTCAAGATTGACACAATGTGTGTGTGAAGTATTCTTTTTCTAAAAACAATACTTCAAAGAAACTAAGGAATATTGAATATTGTAGAGTGTAGAGAGTGCACTTCAATGGTAAACTGAAGATAAGGTGACAACTAACTTTAAGCTGAAATTACAAGTTAGCTAGGCATGTCATGGAGCTATGAAAGATCCACTGTATTACAGATGTGATATTTTGTTTTGGAAACCCTATTTAAACCAAAAGTATTATTGTAATAAATTTAGTTAACACTACTTCTGACACTATTTTTTACAATTAACTGTGTTCTATCTGATTTGATAACGTTGATTTCATTGACTTGCCTATTTTAATATATATAGCACTTGGTAGCTTCTATACAGCCCATTTCACTTGGTAGCTTCTATGCAGCCCGTTTCAAATTACCATTCGTCAGCTCTATTTGATACAACCACACAGAAGCCAAGAAGAAACTGCATGTTGTACACTAGTATAGCAAGATGACAGGGTCTTGCTATACTACATTTTATGGGCACAGTAGATGAATGCATCAATGTTCTGATGTGTGCATTTTGACATGTTGGTTCATTTCATTAAGACAACATTTTGCAAGAAACTGTATTCATTCAATCTCACTATCTTAACTTGTAGCATGTACAGTTTCTTATTGGTTTCTGCGTAGTTGTATCAAACATAGCCAGTGAATGGTGGCTTGAAATAGGCTGTATATTTTCTGATACTATTAGCTTTCATTAACTTGCCATTGCATACATGTATAGCATAGCTTGTGAAACTATTTCTGATTCTCTTGGCATTCTTATGAAAGTAATGCAAGTAGTTTCAATGCCATGTACGTAATTTGGATTATTTAGTACTAATAAGTTCTTGTGCCATGACCAAGGGTTCTTTTTACTTACGAGTAACGCTTTATCAAACTGCTGCCTAGCAGTAAAGCCAGCAAATTGAGAGTTTTTACTTACAAGTAGCACTTTGTCAAACTGCTGCCTAGCAGTAAAGCCAGCAAATGGAGAGTTTTTACTTACAAGTAACACTTTGTCAAACTGCTGCCTAGCAGTAAAGTCAGCAAATGGAGAGTTTTTACTTACAAGTAACACTTTGTCAAACTGCTGCCTAGCAGTAAAGCCAGTAAATGGAGAGTTTTTACTTACAAGTAACACTTTGTCAAACTGCTGCCTAGCAGTAAAGTCAGTAAATGGAGAGTTTTTACTTACAAGTAACACTTTGTCAAACTGCTGCCTAGCAGTAAAGTCAGCAAATGGAGAGTTTTTACTTACAAGTAACACTTTGTCAAACTGCTGCCTAGCAGTAAAGTCAGCAAATGGAGAGTTTTTACTTACAAGTAACGCTTTGTCAAACTGCTGCCTAGCAGTAAAGTCAGTAAATGGAGAGTTTTTACTTACAAGTAACACTTTGTCAAACTGCTGCCTAGCAGTAAAGCTTGCAAGTAATAAGAACCCTTGGTCATGGTCAAAGAATATATTATTACTATGGTTTACTGACCACATAAAGTAGTTTAAGGATATTTAGATCTTTATTTTGTTCTTTATTACTTCATGTCATTATTACCAGTTTTGTAAAATGATATTTCAGAGTTTACATTATTCACTGAAGATGGCTTGATTTCAAATTCTGCTTCACAAAAATATCACAAAAATATCACAATATCACAACATAAAGATTTCAATGCAATCCACATTAAAGATGTCAGGAGTTATTTTGTACTTTAACATAGCAGTTATCAACTACCTACTTACTGATAGCAGTTATCAACTACCTACTTACTGATAGCAGATATTAACTACCCAGTTACTGTTAGCAGATATTAACTACCTACTTACTGATAGCAGATATTAACTACCCAGTTACTGTTAGCAGATATTAACTACCTACTTACTGATAGCAGATATTAACTACCCAGTTACTGTTAGCAGATATTAACTACCCAGTTACTGATAGCAGATATTAACTACCTACTTACTGATAGAAGATATTAACTACTTAGTTACTGATAGCAGATATTAACTACTTAGTTACTGATATCAGATATTAACTACTTAGTTACTGATAGCAGATATTAACTACTTAGTTACTGATAACAGATATTAACTACCTACTTACTGAGAGCAGATATTAACTACTTAGTTACTGATAGCAGATATTAACTACCTACTTACTGATAGCAGATATTAACTACTTAGTTACTGATAGCAGATATTAACTACTTAGTTACTGATAGCAGATATTAACTACCCAGTTACTGATAGCAGATATTAACTACCTACTTACTGATAGTAGTTATCAACTACCTAGTTACTGATAGTAGTTATCAACTATCTAGTTACTGATAGTAGTTATCAACTACTAAGTTACTGATAGTAGTTATCAACTACTTAGTTACTTAAAGTAGTTATCAACTACCTAGTTACTGATAGTAGTTATCAACTATCTAGTTACTGATAGTAGTTATCAACTACTAAGTTACTGATAGTAGTTATCAACTACTAAGTTACTTAAAGTAGTTATCAACTACTAAGTTACTGATAGTAGTTATCAACTACCTAGTTACTGATAGTAGTTATCAACTATCTAGTTACTGATAGTAGTTATCAACTACTAAGTTACTGATAGTAGTTATCAACTACTAAGTTACTTAAAGTAGTTATCAACTACTTAGTTACTGATAGCAGTTATCAACTACTTAGTTACTGATAGCAGTTATCAACTACTAAGTTACTGATAGTAGTTATCAACTACTTAGTTACTGATAGTAGTTATCAACTACTAAGTTACTTAAAGTAGTTATCAACTACTTAGTTACTGATAGTAGTTATCAACTACTAAGTTACTGATAGTAGTTATCAACTACTTAGTTACTGATAGTAGTTATCAACTACCTAGTTACTGATAGTAGTTATCAACTACTAAGTTACTTAAAGTAGTTATCAACTACTTAGTTACTGATAGTAGTTATCAACTACTTAGTTACTGATAGTAGTTATCAACTACTAAGTTACTGATAGTAGTTATCAACTACTTAGTTACTGATAGCAGTTATCAATTACTTAGATACTGATAGTAGTTATCAACTACTTAGTTACTTAAAGTAGTTATCAACTACTTAGTTACTGATAGTAGTTATCAACTACTAAGTTACTGATAGTAGTTATCAACTACTAAGTTACTGATAGCAGTTATCAACTACTTAGTTACTGATAGTAGTTATCAACTACTAAGTTACTGATAACAGTTATCAACTACTTAGTTACTGATAGTAGTTATCAACTACTTAGTTACTTAAAGTAGTTATCAACTACTTAGTTACTGATAGTAGTTATCAACTACTAAGTTACTGATAGCAGTTATCAACTACTTAGTTACTGATAGTAGTTATCAACTACTTAGTTACTGATAGTAGTTATCAACTACTAAGTTACTGATAGTAGTTATCAACTACTAAGTTACTGATAGTAGTTATCAACTACTAAGTTACTGATAGTAGTTATCAATTACTTAGTTACTGATAGTAGTTATCAACTACTTAGTTACTGATAGTAGTTATCAACTACTTAGTTACTGATAGTAGTTATCAACTACTTAGTTACTGATAGTAGTTATCAACTACTTAGTTACTGATAGCAGTTATCAACTACCTAGTTACTGATAGTAGTTATCAACTACTTAGTTACTGATAGTAGTTATCAACTACTAAGTTACTGATAGTAGTTATCAACTACTTAGTTACTGATAGTAGTTATCAACTACTTAGTTACTGATAGCAGTTATCAACTACCTAGTTACTGATAGCAGTTATCAACTACTTAGTTACTGATAGTAGTTATCAACTACTAAGTTACTGATAGTAGTTATCAACTACTTAGTTACTGATAGTAGTTATCAATTACTAAGTTACTGATAGTAGTTATCAATTACTTAGTTACTGATAGTAATCAACTACTTAGTTACTGATAGTAGTTATCAACTACTTAGTTACTGATAGTAGTTATCAACTACTAAGTTACTGATAGCAGTTATCAACTACTTAGTTACTTAAAGTAGTTATCAATTACTTAGTTACTGATAGCAGTTATCAACTACTAAGTTACTGATAGCAGTTATCAATTACTTAGTTACTGATAGCAGTTATCAATTACTTAGTTACTGATAGCAGTTATCAATTACTTAGTTACTGATAGCAGTTATCAATTACTTAGTTACTGATAGTAGTTATCAATTACTTAGTTACTGATAGCAGTTATCAACTACTAAGTTACTGATATCAGTTATCAATTACTTAGTTACTGATAGCAGTTATCAATTACTTAGTTACTGATAGCAGTTATCAATTACTTAGTTACTGATAGTAGTTATCAATTACTTAGTTACTGATAGCAGTTATCAATTACTTAGTTACTGATAGTAGTTATCAACTACTTAGTTACTGATAGTAGTTATCAACTACTAAGTTACTGATAGTAGTTATCAATTACTTAGTTACTGATAGTAGTTATCAACTACTAAGTTACTGATAGTAGTTATCAACTACTAAGTTACTGATAGTAGTTATCAATTACTTAGTTACTGATAGTAGTTATCAACTACTAAGTTACTGATAGTAGTTATCAATTACTTAGTTAGTTACTGATAGTAGTTATCAACTACCTAGTTACTGATAGTAGTTATCAATTACTTAGTTACTGATAGTAGTTATCAACTACTAAGTTACTGATAGTAGTTATCAATTACTTAGTTACTGATAGTAGTTATCAACTACTTAGTTACTGATAGTAGTTATCAACTACCTAGTTACTGATAGTCGTTATCAACTACTTAGTTACTGATAGTAGTTATCAATTACTTAGTTACTGATAGCAGTTATCAACTACTTAGTTACTGATAGTAGTTATCAATTACTTAGTTACTGATAGCAGTTATCAACTACCTAGTTACTGATAGTAGTTATCAACTACTTAGATACTGATAGTAGTTATCAACTACTTAGTTACTGATAGTAGTTATTAACTACTTAGTTACTGATAGTAGTTATCAACTACTTAGATACTGATAGCAGTTATCAACTACCTAGTTACTGATAGCAGTCAAGCTGTCCATATAAAGGGTAAAATATTTATTTTCTACATCATTTAGTTTCCAAAACTGAGAGTGTAACAGTTTAATCTTCCAAAAGTTAACTTTGTTCTAACCCATGCCCCATAACTGGGATCTTTGTCCATACTTTAGGCCCCTTCCTGTTGTACGTCCATAGAGTCATACTAGAGTTACAATTATACACTGTTTTTATACTATTATTGGTATTTCTAACAGTACATCTTGTAAGATGCAAGTGAAACTATTGCTTGAACACTTTTGATGTTTTCTTTCTGAATTTATGTTGTTTGCAGTTTTGTGTACTTGACTGAGTAAATGTGTTAGAACTGTGTATACAGTGAATATAGAGTAAAGTGTCTTATCACTTTAGACTTTGTATACTAAATATACAGTGTACAATAGTTTGTTGTATCTATTTTGATATTTATCATGTAAATAATTGATAATTAATAGATGGCCTTCATTTGTACTGATAAGTTGAAATGTATACCACCTACATACCTATAATAAAGTGGTTGTTAAATCAAAATGTATTTTCTTTCAATCTCTCTCATTTTTAGGACAACTGAACTGATAAGGTTCAGTAGTGCTATAGGCATAGCAAATTGTATCTCTGTCTGTCTCTGTGTGTGTGTGTGTGTGTGTCTGTCTGTCTGTGTGTGTCTGTGTGTGTGTGTGTGTCTGTCTGTCTGTGTGTGTGTGTGTGTGTGTGTGTGTCTGTGTGTGTGTGTCTGTGTGTGTGTGTGTGTGTAAATAATTTAAAGTCAAGAACCGCTGAAGCAATAGCTGCAATAATTGTAGCTTTGTTTTGGTTTACAATGTTTGTTATTAGCACAACTGTACTGAAGGTTCAGTAGTGCTATAGGCATGGCAAAGTGTCTCTGTCTATGTGGATGTGTGTGTGTGTGTGTGTGTGTGTGTCTGTGTAAACAACTTAAAGTCAAAAACTGCTCGACTGATTGCTTTGATATTTGGTGGTCATGTTACTTCTGGTGTCTAGTTGGGAAATTGTTCAAATGAAAATTATTGCATCAGAGATGTGGGTTTTGGGTCAAAAAATGTGATTTTTGGTCAAAAAACTTAAACTCCAAAAGTACTGGGAAGATTGGCATGAAATGTAATGGGGACATTCTTAGATGCGAGTAAATTAAGATTTGTTCATGACATGATGATTCCCTTAGTAATGTGCAAATTTGGGCTAAAAATGTGTCTTTTTTGGTCAAAAAATTCAAAAACTACTCAGCAGATTAGGCTGAACTTTAAGAGGGATGCATCTGTGGGTGTATAGATGAAAATGTATTAAGTATATAATGATCTCATCAGTAATATGCAAATTAGGTGTAACAATGTGAATTATTGTCAAAAATTTATATCTCAAAGGCAACCATGACCACGCCCTTAGCAACAACCGAATGGCAGTATATTTTGCTCAAATAACAACATCATCTGGTAGGCAAGTGAGCAAACATTCAAAAAATGTATGCAAATATCCCTAGCAACAAAACCACGCCCATCGCAACAGCCAAACGGTCGTGTATTTCACAAAGATAACAACAGGGATTAATAGACAATTGAACAAACATTCAAAAAATGTATGTAAATTTGCACATATCCCTAGCAACCATGACCAGGCCCATAGCAACAACCAAATAGTTACGTATATTGCGAAGATAACAGTGATTGATAGACAATTGAATAAACATTCAAAAAAATGTATGTAAATGTGCCTAGCAACAAGACCACACCCATAGCAACAGTCAAATAGTCACATATATTGCAAAGATAACAGGAATTGAAAGACAAATGAATAAACATTCAATAAATGTATGCAAGTGTGCCTAGCAACAAGACCACGCCCATAGCAACAGCCAAATGATTACGTATATTGCAAAGATAACAGGAATTGAAAGACAAATGAATAAACATTCAATAAATGTATGCAAGTGTGCCTAGCAACAAGACCACGCCCATAGCAACAGCCAAATGATCACTTATAGCAAAGATAGTATCAGGAATTCATGTGTGTGATTCACCATTTTTTGTTGTATTTTTTCTCTTACGGTGTTTGCAAACCAAAACAAAGCTATAATTCTGTCTACCAGCACGGCCAATCTAAAATCTCTTGGCAATTACTTCCAGGGTTTTCTCATAAAGATAGTCAATATTCTAGCTTCAATACCAAAATTCACTACGTAAATACTCGAATCAGTTCATTTTTATGTTCAAAACGGCAACAAATACTCCAAATCACAACACAGGAGTACTACTCGGCAGTCTATTACGATGTCGTGCTAGTGCATGGAGCATGCGCAGTGTTAGTCAACATGTCTGTAAAAAGTTAGCTGAAACGTCAAGAACATAAACCGATTTTCACTTGAAAATATTACTGAGGAAGCATTAATCTGATTGAGAAAGACATATTTATAGGCTGTGATATAGGATATGCTTGACTTTCAAAGAGGTGAGGGATATTGTCTACCAAAAAAAAAAGTTTAAAAATGTGCTCCCGGATCCTGAACACATTTTAGATGGGAGCTTTATATAGGGGAATCTGTTGTGGTTGCAGCATAGTGAGAGTGATATAGCGAAACCGCTACAGTACTGCATCTACTGGAGCAATTGCCATGAAAATTTTCAAATCAAAATGATCTTACCACAGGTGTGTGATTTTGGTCAAAAAATGTGAAAATGTGAACTCAAAAACTACTAGGCAGATCGTTCTGAAATTTGATGGGAGCATTTTTAGAGATGTTTAGATCAAGACTTGTTCATGACTCATGGTGAGACCATCATTTGATATGCAAATTAGGTGTAAAAATGTGTCCTTTTAGTCAAAAATCTATAATGCCAAAGTTATCGAGCAGATTGGGTTGAAATTTGATGGGAACATTCTTAGTGGTGTTTAGATTATGACTTATTCATAAAATGACAATCAGTCAGTGATATGCAAATTAGGTCTAAAATGTGTCTTTGGTCAAACATATATAATTTGAAAACTACTGAGCAGATTGGGCAGGAATTTAATGGTGATGTATCTGGGGATGTGTAGATGAAGCTGTATTCACAATGTGATGATCCCATCAGCGATATGCAAATTAGGTCTAAACATCTTAATTTTGGTCAAAAACTTGTATTGAAAATTTAATTAATTTCAGTTTATACATAATATTTTTAATAAGCCTGAACATTTCACTCCTCCTTGCACCTAGTTTACAAACTCTCACTTTTACAGACATATCAGAGATGTTTCAAATATTCTCACAGCAACTGTCAGGGGATGTATGTTGTCACCAGATCATTAAGTAAGGGGAGCACAGGAAATTGTCAAAATGTTTGCAACTACTTGGTCAAATAGAACTGAGGTTACATGGACATCCAAACGACTAAATAATTGCTATGCTTAATTTTCCCATGTAGGCTCCTTTATTGACATTAGCAAGCACATGTTCAAAGCCTCAGTTTAGTTCAGCTGGGCATGGAGAACATTGTTAATTTTGCGTCTGCCTACTGAGTCAAACCCAACCACCTTGGCTTACTCTGTGTATCAGGGATCTAGTGGGACATAGTGAACTATCTTTGCCACAAGTCTATGGAATTTAATTGTTCTCCATTGTCATGTTAGCTACCTGTTTTATCAGCTTTGTACCTTTGATTAGACATTATTGCTGGAAATGTCCCTCTTAAGCATATGTCACTATACATGCCGTAATATGCTCGTCATTATCATTTGTCATTCCTGCATCTTTCATACAGCATATATAATAATAATAATAATAATAATAATAATAATAATGATAATGACTTTTATTATCAAAATGCTATTAAAATACACATCGACAAACGGGTAACCCTGTTAGGACCAGCCTAATCTACCCAGGGGCCCAAACAAGTTAAGCACAAAAATAAAGGAAAAGTAGACCACACTCGGAAAAGGCCAAACAGTACATCAAAGACAATACAAAATATACAAATACATCTACAACGACTAAATAGAAACAACTTTACACAAAAACATTATAAACGTTCTGAAATGTGACACTTTTAAAGTTTTTTAAATATATTAATATTTTCAGTCTTTCTTATTAAAGTCGGAAGTTCATTCCATAATTTGGTTGCCTCATAAGAAAAAGAGTGAGTGAAGCATTGACAGTTGGGAGTAGGTAGAACGAAAAGGTCATTAGACACAGAGTGAACATGAACGAGTATGAATTTGAAAGTCCGAAATTCTTTTGGTAAGAAGATTGGAAAGGTAGAGAGGTAAATATTTATTAAAAAGGAACCTTTTACCTATAGGCATGGCAAAGTGTCTGTCTGTGTGTCTGTCTGTCTGTGGATGTGTGTGTGTGTGTGTGTGTGTGTGTGTGTGTGTTTGTGTGTTTGTGTGTAAACAACTTAAAGTCAAAAACTGCTTGACCGATTGCTTTGATATTTGGTGGTCATGTTACTTCTGGTGTCTAGTTGGGAAATTGTTCAAATGAAAATGATTGCATCAGAGATGTGGGTATTGGGTCAAAAAATGTTATATTTGGTTAAAAAACTTAAACTCCAATACTACGGGGCAGATTGGCATGGAATTTGGTGAGAACATTCTTAGGGGTGAGTAAATTAAGATTTGTTCATGACATGACGATTCCCTCAGTTTATGCAAATTAGGGCTAAAAATGTGTCTTTTTGGTCAAAAACCTATAATTCCAAAACTACTCAGCAGATTGGGCTGAAATTTAACAGGGATGCATCTGTGGGTGAATAGATCAAGAAGTATTAAGCATACAATGAACTCATTAGTAATATGCAAATTAGGTGTAAAAATGTAATTTTTGGTCAAACATTTATATCTCAAAAAGTACTTGGTCAATGAGACTGAAACTTGATGAGATGTTTTTAGAAGTGTTATTCTGCATATTTTGTTTTCAAAACATGTTGACACAATTGGTCCTAGCAACCATGACCATGCCCTTAGCAACAACCAAATGGCAGTATATTTTGGTTAAATAACAACATCATCTGGTAGGCAAGCGAGTAAACATTTTTTAAATGTATGCAAATATCCCTAGCAACCATGACCACGCCCATAGCAACAGCCAAACGGCCGTGTATTTCACAAAGATAACAGGGATTAATAGACAATTGAATAAACATTAGAACATGTATGCAAATGTACCTAGCAACAAGACCACGCCCATAGCAACAGCCAAATGATCACAAATATTGTGAAGATATCAACAGGGATTAATAGACAAATGAATAAACATTAAAACATGTATGGAGATTTGCCTAGAAACAAGACCACGCCCATAGCAACAGCCAAATGATCATGTGTATTGCAAAGATAATATCAGGAATTCCTACACAAGTGAACAAAAACATTCAAAAAATGTATGCAAATATATCTAGCAACATGACCACGCCCATAGCAACAGCCAAGTGATCGCGTATATCGCAAAGATAGCAACATGGTTGGATAGGCAACTGGATTCAGCAAATGAACACCTATTGTTAGCATGGACTAGCATATGGATAAACATTTGTGAAAACTGTACGGTTGTGCTACAACGCCATTGGCGGTATTTTTTAAAAGCTCAATACTACTAGTGTTTTGCCATTGCATTTCCCTATTACTGATGTTTAAGATAAGTCTGACGGCTTATTTTTGTAGTTTGTAAATATTATCAATATCACCTTTTCTGGCATGGGACCAGATGTTACAACATGTATCAAAGTGAGGCTGAATATGGCTGAGATAAAATAATCTTCTAGTATGTACATCGAGAAACCTTGAAATATAGCGTAGTGCAGCAATATTAGTTGAAATCCTTTTACAAATATAGTCACAATGGTTGGCCCAGGATAGAGCTGAATCTATAAGAGACACATTGGAAAGTGAGATGGGAATATTATTAAAAAGAGGGGAAAAGCTGTCATGCGTAGTAGAATGGGGTTTGTTTTGTTTTGGGTTGTTGTTTTTTGTTTTGTTTTGGGTGTTTGTTTGTTGTTGTTGTTGTTTTTTTTGGGGGGGGGAATTAACATGGCTTTAGTTTTATATGTGTTAAGAATCATGTGATTTTGGTTGCACCAGTGATGAAGTTTGTCAAGGTCATTATTGATTGTCTGATTAATTTGTGAAACTGAAGAAGATGAGTAAAGAAGGAACAGTCATCAGCATAAGTGTTGATATGATTTTTATCAATATTTAAATGAAGGTCATTAATATAAATCAAAAATAAAAGAGGTCCTAAGATAGAACCTTGTGGTACACCAGAGTTAATAGATAGCATTGAAGATTAACAATTTTTAAAATTAACAAATTGTTTTCTATCACTGAGATATGATATGAACCACTCAATGGCCGAAGCATTTAAATTATAGATTTTAAGTTTATCAATAAGCAGTTTATGATTGATCAAATCAAAAGCTTTAGATAAGTCTAGAAAAACTATGTCACTCCATTCATTATTTATTAATAGCTTTATAGCAAAGGTCTACGAAATGGAGAAGTCTGACAGGAATCGCCAGCACGAAATCCAGATTGAAAGGGAGAGAGTAAATCAAATTTGCCGAGATAATAGTAGAGGCTTTGATGGACATGGGATTCAAGAAGTTTAGAGAGACAAGGTAGTATAGAAATGGGTCAAAAGTTGGAACATGATTCAGTTGAGTTAGCTTTATGGAGGGGAAGTACTTTGGCAATTTTCCAGTGAGATGGAGAATAATTATTGACTATACAAAGATTAACAATTCTAAAAATATGAGTAGCCATATAAGGAGCACTAAGTTTCAAAAGTTAAGCACTGATTCCATCCCACCCAGTAGCTTTAGAAGTATCCAAGTCTAGTAAAAACTTAAGAACCTTTGTCTGTGAAATTAGTGGAATTTTAAAGTTGTTAAGTTTTTCAGAATCAAACATTTCAGTAACTGAGTTATTTGTAAGAGATTTTGCAATATTAACAAAGTGACTCAGCTATTTCAGTATGACATTTGATATCATTTCCATCAATACAAAGCTTAACAGAATTCTTTTGTAAAGGTTCAAAGTGTAAATCACATAGCTTTCCATATATTTTTGCTATTTGATTTATCGGAAATTAAGTTACTATAATAACTAGACTTCAATGTGTTGGTAAGTTTATTTCCAAAGTTCCGTTGTTTAAAATACTCATATATACAGTTCATAGCTTTGCGTTGATCTCTACGTTTACGAGCATCATGCAGTGTTGGAGAATACCAAGGAGGTTGATTTATGTGATATGACGAACTCGTCTTGTGTTTACAGGTCCATGTTTGTTGATAATTTTGCAGTAAGTTTCATACCAATGATTAAGGACATATTCAGGATCGTTTATATTTAAACAAGCATGCCAATTTGCTTCTTTTAGTTCTGTGATAAAGATGGTTTCATTGAAATTGTGCATACACCTGTAGGTTATGAATTCATGATCATCCTTTTTTGTTGTAGTAGCCTTGATTTTACGAATTGTCATTGTGGGAGAGTGGTCCGACAGTGCTCTTCTTAACTTATTGTAAATTCTCCCCAGCTACAATTCATCACCTAACTATGTCTGCCGGGACGTCCCCAGGTAGCTAGGGTAACAGACACCTGCCGGCTCATCCTGGGTGTTCTTCTTTGGATTACTAGAAATAATGTTATGCATTTAGGAGCACATTGGACCCCACCCCAGGTAGCCTATACTCCTTCGTACACCTGCTGGTGATCTTCCCAGCTGCAAGTGGCGCTGAGTAGCCCCCAAGATAGCCAAAGTTTGTGTTTTATATTTTGTATGATTTACTTTAGTAGTTAGATGTTTTCCAAGACATTAAAGCTCAATTGTTCAAAGACACAATTTCCTTTCACTACTTCATTCTACTTTCACACATGACAGTAACAGCTACCAAATGCCTAAAGTATTAATCTTGAAACTGTATGGTGAATGGGGTTGAAACTTGGTGGGGGTGTTTTGTAGGTGTTATTCAGCAGTTATTGTTGAAAATATTTCGAAACAATTGGCACTAGCAACCATGACCACACCCTTAGCAGCAGTGAAATGACGATGCATATTACAAAGATAACAACAGGGATGGGTAGGTAAGTGAATAAATATTGAAAAGAATGTATGCAAATATGCCTAGTAACGGGTGGTTCTGAGTACAGATTTACCGGCAGTGGACGTCTATACAAGAGAACAGAAGGAGAACACCCTCGTAATCCTCATGCCGAAACACATGGATGAGTTTCCAACCAGCCCCAAGGGTCAACCATTTCGATATCACAGTGGAATATCAACGGTTGGACTGCAAACAATAGAGATTTGATAAAGAATATAATTTACTGTCAAAATTCCGATATTTTCTGTCTGAATGAGACTCATTTGAGACCAACTGAATCCATCCAAATTAGTGGTTACACCTGGTTTGGTTCTAACAGAGTTGCAGTTCATAAAAATGCCATTCGTGCATCAGGTGGGGTGGGTATTCTTGTAAAGAATAATTTATTTAATTCATATTCAGTTTCCATATGTGATAAATCTCACGACGGTATACTTGGTATTAAGTTTGTTAACAAGTTTACTGATTACAGCTTCCTAGTCTACGCATGCTACTTATCTCCCGAAAACTCCGTTTGGGGGAGAAATTCTACCAATTTTTTTAGCCACCTAATTTGTCAATTATATATGAATTGTCAAGTTGATAATGTCATCATTTGTGGAGATTTAAATGGCAGAGTTGGTTCTTTACTTGATTACATTCCAGATGTTGATGATATAAATGAGAGATTTCATCTTGACAATACCGTAAACAAACATGGCGAAAGCTTATTGGAATTTTTGAAAGACACAAAGACGTGTATTTTGAATGGTAGAGTGTCTCCAGAAAACAATAACTTTACGTCTATTTCTCACAGGGGGAAATCAGTAGTTGATTATTTCATTTTGTCGCATGAAAATGTTAAATATTGTAACGAGTTTCATGTATTACCAGTTACTCAGTTAATTGATACTTATGGTCTGCATGGTTTGTTAAGTGACAGTGCGTTACCTGACCATTCTGTACTCTCTGTTTTATTTTCAACTTCTGAGTCAATTATTTATACGCCTCACTCTGATGGGCCAAGTAACCCTGCTGACGGTGACCGTCAAAGAAAGTATAATGTCTCTAGTATTCCAGCAGATTTTCTTGACTCTGATATGTACAGAAATGCGATCATGTAAATTATTGATTCCATTCAAGCGCGTCGACAAAATCAATTGGATATTGACAACACATATAGTTTATTTTGTCAATGTATTTTTCATGAAATGGATCTCAAACTTGATCATAGAGACGTCCCAGCAACTACTAAGAGGTTGAAAATTTCTAAGCCATTTTGGACAGATGAGTTAACTAATCTCTGGAAAGATATGAGGGCGATGGAACGGCGTTTTTTGAGTTGTAAATCACATTTAAAAAAGAGTCATGTAGATAGCAAACAAAATTTTCTAAGTGATCAGCGAAGGTTTGATAAAAAATACAGAAGCGAAAAAAGGGCATATTATAAGCGAATTATGTCAAATATTGAAAATCTGAATACTGAAAATCCCACTGAATTTTGGCGTCACATTAATAAATTGGGTCCCAAGTCAAACAAAGACATTCCATTACAAGTCTATGGAGAAAATAACTCTATTACATGTGATTTAAACGAAGTATTGAGGAAATGGAAAAATGATTTTGAAGGTCTTTATAATTTATCAATCGGTGATATGGAATCTGATTTTGATGATTCTTTTTATGCTAGTGTTATAAATACAAAAGTTCATCTTGAAAATGTGTGTAATGGGAACAATTCTAGTATTAATAATTCTCTGAATGCTGAAATATCTGTAGATGAAGTTGTGAAAGTGGTAAATCACTCAAAACGTAATAAGGCTACAGGTCCTGACAAGATACCATACGAGATCCTGAAAAATGAACGTGCGATTAATTTATTATGTCTCCTTTTCCGTTTTTGTTTTAGTTGTGGTAAAGTTCCCTCTATGTGGGGGAATGCAATTATTAAGCCAATTCCAAAATGTTCTTTATCAGACCCTCGTGTACCATTGAATTATAGAGGAATTAGTCTGTTGTCCAATGTCAGTAAACTTTACTCTGGAGTTTTAAACAACAGACTGACCAATTTTCTTGACTCAGAAAACATTATTGTTGATGAACAGAATGGATTTAGAAAAGCAAGAGCATGCATTGATTATATCTATGCACTTACATCTATAGAAATAGAAAAGCACAAGGTCTGCCCACTTTTTCTGCTTTTATTGATATGAAAAAGGCATTTGACTGGGTTGACAGAGATCTATTGTTTTTCAAATTACTAAATAATGGTATAAATGGGCCTTTTTACGAATCTATCAAAAGTATGTATAGTAAACCACTTTCTTGTATTAATTTGAATGGTAATTTGACACCTTGGTTTTCAACATCTCATGGTGTTAGACAAGGTGATGTGTTGTCTCCTACACTTTTTTCAATCTTTGTAAATGACTTGGCGACTGAGATAAATGATTTAGGTCTGGGTATCCCGGTAGGGGAGTCTCTGGTCAACATTTTGTTATATGCCGATGACATTGTTGTTTTAGCTGAAAATGAGGCAAACCTTCAAAATGTCCTTGATCATTTGCGAAATTGGTGTGGGAGATGGCGAATGATGGTAAATAAATCAAAAACGCAAATTGTTCATTTTAGAATCAAAGGGAGAACTTTAACTAATGTTTCTTTTCATTTTGGTAATGCAGACCTGGATGTTGTATCGAAGTATAAGTACTTAGGTGTAGTACTGGATGAATGTTTAGACTATGATGTAACTGCTGAAACTCTCTCAAATGGTGCTGGGAGAGCTCTTGGTGCCGTAATTTCAAAATATCATAGGTTTAAAGATTTCAGGTATAATACTTTTACAACTCTTTTTCATTCATGTGTTGCCCCAATATTGGATTATTGTTCTGGCATTTGGGGCTTTAAATCCAAGTCGAAATGTAACGCCATTCAAAATCGGGCTATGAGATATTTTCTCGGTGTCCATAAATTCGCTCCGATACTTGCTGTTAATGGAGATATGGGCTGGGACAGTTGTCTGATAAGGCACCAGCTTAATATGGCCAGATTATGGAATCGTTTAGTATCCATGCCAGATAACAGGATAACCAAACAAGTGTTTTTATGGGACTACGAGTTAAATTCAAAAAATTGGGCCCAGGATATGTTGACATTATTTACAGAAATTGGTTTACAAGGAATTTTTCATAATATGGAGACATGTAATATTTCGTTTGTGAAAGAAAAACTGAGAACCTTTCATGGTAATAATTGGGAAATTAATGTGAAAGAAAAGCCTAAGTTAAAAACATATGTTACTTTCAAAAAACATTATGGTCTGGAAAATTATTTAACGTATAATTTGTCACGTGGTAAGCGATCACTTTTAGCTCAGCTCAGACTAGGTATTCTTCCTTTAAAAATTGAAACTGGTAGATTTTCTAATTTAGACAGGGAGGAAAGACTTTGTGATTTCTGCAAAGACGCAGTTGAAGATGAGATACATTTCCTTTTTCACTGTGGACTTTATCATGAATTTCGAGAGCTTCTGTTTTCAAAAGCTAGGGAAATATCTCTTCACTTTGACACAAGAGACGTTGTCGAAAACTTAGATTTTTTAATGACAAACATGCCATTTGACCTAGAAAATTTTGTTAGCGATGCTTTTTGTAAGAGAAAGGAATTTATGTACAATGTTTAATTATGTACGTTTACTTATTCATAAGTTAAAGATTTGTATTACCTTAGTGTCTTGTAAGCCCTAGGGGCTGGGTGTGGCTATGGGTAAGTCCACACATGACACTCTAATAAATAAACATAACATAACATAACATAACAACAGGACCACACCCATAGCAATGGTTAAATAATGGTTGTGTATATTGCAAATATGAAAACTGGAAAGGGTTGGCAAGTTAATAAAGATTCCAAAAATGTATGCAAATATGCCTAGCAACAAGTCCAAGCCCATAGCAACAGCCAACTAAAAATTGTGCAACAGCGCCATTGGTGGTATTTTGATTTTCCTCCATTGGACCATACATTATGCAATGGTTGCCATTGAGCGATATGTTATCACATAAAGTAATCTACCAGAAATATGTATTTATATGAATTAAATAATAACATAAATTTATTAACATGCATCTGATATCTCTGATATCAGTTGCTATTACTAACCAGATTTAAACTGCCTCCTATAAGTTAATCACTAATTATGGAAATTACTCATTAAAATTAAAAAGCTATGGTAACGCTTTTTTGGACAAGTGTGCTTTCTTAGGTTAAAGTATATGCCAAATTATACGGACTTTGAAGAGTGCATGACACTGCTTAATTACCGAATATCTTTCATTATTCAGATTACACAGTAAGGTAAAAGTTGTATCAACAACTTCTTAGCACAGGTGCGTTTTATTATATGGTTGATATATGTACCATATTATATGAAATTTGAAACTTGCATTTTTAAGATATAGCCTAATTACTTTAAATTATTACTTGTGCAAATTTTTCATGAAAACTGTAAGCTATATCAACAAATTTTATAGGACATATCAGCTTTGTTATGGTTAACGTAAATATTAAATGATACTGAAATTTAAGTATGCATTCTTAAGATATATCCTAATTACCGAAAATCATTAATCATGCAAATTAGTCATTAACATTGTAAAGTACATCAACAAACTTATAGGGCGTTTGGACTTTGTTATGTTTAATTCATGTAGTAAATCATACTGAAATTGAATTATGCAGTCTTAAGATATAGACTATTAAATGGTTTCACTGTTGATGATTTCGTCAACGACTTCACCGATTTCTTGTCTTTTCATCTCACCAATAATTCGCCGTTTGTCATCGCTGGAGATTTCAACTTTCATACTGACAATCCGAACTGTCCGAATACCCGGAAATATCATGACATTCTGGAGTCATTTTCTATGCGTCAATTGGTAACTTGTGCTACACATCATGCTGGTCATACTATTGACCATACCATTACTCGTGCTGATGAAAGTACCGTCGCTGATGTTCGAGTCGAACCAATTTATGCGATCTCTGACCATTCCCGGTTCTATTCTCCATAAACATTTTCTCTTATGTCAGAAATACTTGAAAATCCGTTAAATCAAGAAACATTAAATCCTTTTCCGCTAATGTGTTCGCTGCTGACTTATCTGCATCTATTCGCCTCCAATCAGATGCTGACATATCTACTAATTGGGATCTTCTTAATAACACAGTTAGCGATGTATTTGATCGCCATGCACCAATTCGTGTGAGACTGGTCCCCAATAGGCGATCAGTTCCATGGATTAATCAGTCAATCATCGATGCACGGTTGAAAAGAATGAAGGCAGAAAGAGTGTGGAGAAAATCAAGGTTGGAAGTACATCGTCAGATTTACAGGGCCTGTCGGACTGACGTCGTGCGCCTTGTTGAGGAGGTAAAAAAGAGTGACTGTCATATACGCCGGACTTGTTGACGATTGCGCGGGTAACCAAAAACAGTTATTTCAGGTCGTAAAGGGATTACTTGGTCACGCTAACACTTCTGCTGTTCTACCAAAACATGAGGATTCTTCGGAATTAGCAAATCGTCTTTTAAATCGCGTCAAGTCTCTAACTTTGAATCTGGGCACTGTACCTGGAAATTCTAATCACCACTATTCACAACCTGTTGCTGAATTGAAACCCGAATGTTGCCTAGATGCTTTTAAACCTACTACTGATGATGAAATTGACAAGGTCATTCGTACATCGCCTTCATCTACTTGCTGCCGTGACCCGATTCCAACCAAGATCTTCAAACACCCTGACATTATACAAGACTTATTGTTACCGCACATCACCGAAATCTTCAATAATTCTCTACGGTATGGTGTAGTACCCGCTCATTTTAAGGAAGCCGTCGCTAAACTTCTCATTAAAAAGCCATCTCTTGATCAAGAAGTTCTTAAGAATTACCGCCCTGTATCTAACTTACCGTTTTTGTCGAAGATTTTAGAACGTATTGTTGCCAGGAGGCTGACTTCCCACATTGTTAACCATTCACTGGACGAGCCATTGCAATCTGCGTACAAACCAGGACATAGTACAGAGACTGCTCTCCTTAAAGTAACAAATGACATTTTGCTCTCTCGATATGAGAAGGGACGTCTTCTTGGTATTGCTTGATCTTTCCGCAGCATTTGACACTGTGAACCATACTATTTTACTGAATCGCTTAAGAGACCGTTTTGGTCTTTCAGATAGTGTCCTCATGTGGTTTCAGTCCTACCTCTCCAATCGCAGTCAGTGTGTACTTGTGAATTTCACCCAGTCACCATTCTATTCGCTTGACACTGGGGTACCACAGGGATCGGTTCTAGGACCTTAGTACTTTTTAATATGTACACTTCTCCATTAGGTGAATTAGTTTCAAGTCATGGATGTCTCTATAGTTTTTTATGCAGATAACTCTTTGCTTTATATGTCTTTTACTAAAGATAATGAAGCTAGAATGGTTTCAAATCTTGAACTTTGTACTTCTGATGTCGGGTCTTGGATGTCTGAAAATTTCTTGAGTTTGAATGATGATAAGACTGAATTTGTTATTTTCTCTGCTACTTCGGGTGATCTGTCCACTCGAGCGATTACAGAAATTCGTGTTGGCGATGCTCTGATTCCCGGCCATTGTCAGGCTAAGAGCCTTGGAGTAATCCTTGACTCATGTCTGTCAATGAAGCCGCATATTGGACAGATCTGCCGTTCTGCCACTTTTTATTTGCGTCGTATTGCGCTTATCCGCAAATATTTATCTCAACCTGCTACTGAGCAATTAGTTCATGCATTCATTACATCTCGAATAGATTCATGTGATTCACTTTTATTTGGGCTTCCGAAGTACCTAATCAACCGTATTCAACGTATTCAAAATATTGCTGCTAGAATTGTAATTCGTTCCAAAATCACCTTTCACATCACTCCAATTTTATATCAGTTGCATTGGTTACCTGTTTCAGAACGTATTGTTTTTAAGATTTTAGTTCTTATTTTTAAATCCATTCATAGGCTTGGACCAATTTATCTTTCTGACATGATCAAACTATGTGTTCCACGTCGTAATTTAAGGTCAGCTGATCAGTTCAAACTCTGCCCCATTCGATCACGTACTAAGACATATGGTGATCGTGCTTTTAGTGTTGCTGCTCCCACTCTCTGGAATAATCTCCCACTCAACATCCGTCAGTCACCTAACTTATCTGCTTTTAAATCCAATGTTAAAACTTTACTTTTTTAAAACTGATTTTAACTGATATTTGTATTGTATGATTTGCTTTCAGCGTCTTTGATCACATTTTTTGTGGATACTGACGCTTTATAAATAAATAAATAATTATTATTTATTATTATTATTATTATTATTATTATTATTATTATTATTATTATTATTATTATTATTATAGCCTAATTACCGAAATCATTGATTCATATCTTTGCACGGTCAATATCTGTAGCAAGTTTCATCAAATTTGGTGCAGTCTTTCTTGGAATAGGCCCTAATTGCCGTTAATTATATATTGAGCAATTAATTGACACCACTAAATTTCATTAAGAACTATCATATCTCTGTATGATCAATATCTGTGACAAGTTCCATCAAATTTGGCCCAGTCCCTTTTATAGCCTTAATTGCCAAAGTTCGTTAATTATGCAAATGAGCAAGTAATTGACGGCACTTAATTTATATCTTTGTATGATCAATATATGTGGCAGGTTTCATCAAATTTGGCGCAGTCTTTCTTGGTATAGGCCCTAATTAGCAAAAGTGTGTTAATTATGCAAATGAGCAATTAAAAGTGACTTTATTTTACCAAATATTTAGTATTAATTTTTTTACAAGTATCCATGTTTGTTATAATGATATAAAGAGCAAACAATATCTACCAAGATTTTGAAGATCTCAATATTCTTGTCAAAAATGTCAATTCTGGGTGACAAATATATGGTCTACCAAATATTTTTGGTAGACCATTTTAAATTTGGTATTAGCATACTACTACTACTACTACTACTACATAATAATAATAATAATAATAATAATAATAATAATAATAATAATAATAATAATAATAATATAATTCCTATTTCTAGAGGGTTTTTCAGGGGTCGGCCCACGGACTATATGGCTTGGCTGATGCTCAGTTACAGCGCATAAAATGTGCCCAAAACACAGCAGCTAGGATTGTTACACACACTAAGAAATTGGACCACATTACCCCTGTTCTAAAGCAACTTCATTGGCTTCCAGTACCTCTTCGTATTATGTTCTAATTTTTGCTCATCACTTACAAAGCCCTCAACGGACTCTCTCCTCAATATCTGAGGGACTTAATTACACCTTGTTCTTCACCACACACTCTTTGCTCGTCGGATAAATGCCTTTTGCACACAAATAAATGGAATCTGGCTTCCTACAGTCGCCACTCCTTCTCTTCAACAGTCCCCGTGCTTTGGATCTCTCTACCCTTGGATATAAAATGAAAAACCTCACCCAATGTCAACATTTTCAAAGACGATTAAAAAACATCTTTCAGAAGCATTTTCATAACCCTAAGCGCTACTGAACATTGTTTAACTTGGACATTTGGCGCTATGTAGGTTTGTTGGATAAATATGAGAGAGAGAGAGAGAGAGAGAGAGAGAGAGAGAGAGAGAGAGAGAGAGAGAGAGAGAGAGAGAGAGAGAGAGAGAGGGGGGGGGGAGGGAGGGAGGGAGGGAGGGAGAGAGAGGGGCAGGCAGGCAGGCAGACAGATAGATGGTAAAGAACATTCTGAACAGTTAAAGCTGCACTGGTTCTTATATCTTTTTTTAAATATTTTTTTCACCAAGGTCCGATATTTTTGATATTTTTTATTTTCGAAAAATAAAAAAATAAAATTTAAAAAAATATATTTTGACTTTCAATTATATATAATCCTCAAAGAAATTCTGGTTTGATGAAAAATAAAACAATAATCACAAATAAATGAAAACTTGTTTGGATTAAATAATATAATGTTAACATGGAATAAAAGTGTGGATTCCATCGAAAAACTACACATAAACGGTTAAAATTAATTTGTAACTACGGACCTTATTTGGTGGTCTGAGCCTGGATGAAGATGTGATCCATGTGGTCCAAATTGTACTAGTTGTACTTTTTAAAAAACATTTCAAATCACATGATGAAATGTGGCATAATGTAAAACGAACATTATTTTGAGTTACAGATCATGTGCGGAGACTACCACGTGACAATGCTTGAATTTGGAAATATAATTATTGTACACTACATTGCGTGTTATGAAACTTAGTGAAATATTTGAATAGTGTAGGCTTGCTGGGAATTATTTTTTTAGCACAACTGAACTGTTAAGGTTCAGTAGTGCTATAGGCATGCCGGCAAAGAGTATGTCTGTCTTTGGATGTGTGTGTGTGTGTGTGTGTGTGTGTGTGTGTGTGTGTGTGTGTGTGCACAACGTAAAATCAAAAACCGCTGGACCAATTGCCATGATATTTGGTTGGTGTATTACCTTGGTATTGTTCAAATCAAAATGGGTCAAAAATGTGGTTTTTGGTCAAAAAACCTAAACTCAAAAACTACTGGGCAGATCGGTCTGAAATTTGGTGGGAGCATTCTTAAGGGTGTTTTATAGATTGAGAATTGTTTACGACATGATGAGCCCATCAGTGATATGCAAGTTAGGCCTAAAAATGTGTCTTTTTGGACAAAAATCTATCATTCCAAAACTGCTTAGTAGTTTTAGCCAAGTTTTCACTAATTTCCACAATGGCATGTAGCGCTTTACCTAGAAAGGAGAAGATGTCTTTTCTGCCGTTGCTGGCGAAACTTTCACCGAAGACGATTATGTGCAGACTGTTAGTTCCACTGGCCAGCCATGTTTCATTTGCTTGACCATGGGTTGACTTTGAAAACAAGCTTCAAGTTCAATGGAAGAAGGTAAGAGTGACAGTGGGATACTTTTTACTTTACTGCTTCTTTTGTCCTTGTAACTTGTACAAACAAACAAACAAACAAACAAACAAACAAACAAACAAACAAACAAACAACTAAGAAAAGGTGACCGTGTGAAATACTAAATAAGCATTTAGTCAAGATGACACGGACAGAACAGCTGCCACTGGTATATATCACTATACACAAAAGAGTTCAAATTTGTTTTTTTTCTTAGTCTATGCATGGAGTACTGAAAGATGTGTGTATAATACAAATATATCGTGAATCTTGTAAAAATATCAAGTTCGTGATCCACAACGCCAAAGCGGCATACTGCAAAGATTTCATTGAAAAGAATGCCCATGACCAAAAGTCTCTCTTCAAAATATTGTCATCAATTTCATCATCACCTAATGACACTTTGCTTCCGTCTCACATATCTGAACTGGAATTAAGTAACCGTTTCTGTGTTGTTGATCACTGATATCCGCTCAAGTTTAGATGCTCAAAACTCAGCTGTTGACTTTCGCAATGTGGAAGTCATCTCTTCGGAATCTCTTAATTGTTTTCAAGCAGCAGAGAAGGAAATCCACGATATCATCAGGGGTGCACAAAACAAGTCAAGCAGTTTGGATCCATTTAGAACATCATTTTTCAAGCTGTGTCTTGCTTGATAAACTACTTGTGATTATCACTTGGATTATTAATTTGTCACTCGAATCTGGCGTTGTACCTCATTTAATGAAGTCTGCAGTTGTCACACCACTTGTAATTAAACCCTCGCTCGATCTGGAAATTCTCAAAAACTTCCGCCCAATTTCCAAACTACCTTTTCTGTCTAAGTTACTTGAAAAGGTAGTTGCTGCTCAGCTCACAGACTTCTTGAATAATACTCTTTTATTTGAGCCACTTCAATCTGCCTACAAACAACATCACAGTACCGAAACAGAACTTCTCCTTGTACATAATGATATTCAGACTGCACTTGACTCCGGACAAATTGTTCTTCTTGTTCTTTTAGACTTATCCGCAACCTTTGATACCAAATACTTATAAAGCGTTTGTCAGATATGGATCTTGGTATCAAAAGCACTCCTCTTAAATGGCTTTGCTCATACCTCACAGACAGATTTCAATCACTTTCAGTAAATGGGAAAATATCACTTGCTGTGGTACGGAGTACCTCAGGGCTCTGTTCTAGGAGTACCTCAGGGCTCTGTTCTAGGACCTCTACTGTTTACTATTTATATTTCACCACTCAGTCATATCATTCGTCGTCATAAACTTCAGTTTCATCAATTCGGTGATGATAATGAACTGTACTTGTCTTTTAAGAAATCCAATACCACCTCTGCCGTATCTTCCATTGGAGAATGTGTGATGGATGACGCAAAATAAACTGAAGTTTAAACGATTCTAAGACGGAAGTAGTTTTAATTCACTCCAGTGATCATTCGCCGTTGCCTCTCACTTCCATCAACATATGTTCAAGCGTTATTGAAACTACTTCATCTGCGAGAAACATATGTGTTATATTTGATGACAATTATACATTTCAACAACACATAATTATCACCTGCCGCACCATTCACTTCCTCCTTCGTAAAATTGGACACGTCAGGAAATACCTCTCTCAGGATTCTTGTGCCACCCTCGTCCATGCTGTCATATCACCGAAGCCAGTCTAGACTATTGCAATTCCTTAGTATATGGTCTGCCTGACGTTCACTTACAACGTGCCCAAAACACAGCAGCGAGGATTATTACCTGCACGAGGAAATTCAAACACATTACCCCTATTCTAAAACAACCTTGTTGGCTTCCAGTATCTCATTGTATTGTTTTCAAACTTCTCGTCACTTACAAAGCCCTCAATGGAATCTCTCCACAATATCTCAAGACCTTTGGAGCTACGAAGACTCAGTCTAGCGCCCTCTCTGGCAAAGAGAAGGAGTTTCCGCCCTTTTTTTAAGAAACAAGCTTCGAACTGGACGTCTTTTTGCCGTCACATCTCCAAAAGGGCAAAACATCGAGTTTCACAGCCACGAACCTGATAGAAATAGCCACAATACCTTTCAAGTATGTACCAAGGTGGTGGTGGCGGTGAGCATAACGATTACAATAGCATATAGTGAACTGCAAAGTACTGTTAGACATTTTTAGGAGTTCTTGTTTATACTATAGTTCTAGTTTACATTCGTTATTGTGTTAGTGTTATAACGTATACAGTCCTCAAAGTTGACATTAGCCTTTCGACACAACACAAATTGGTCCTTCGAACCGGATCCAGATAGAGAGCCAGCTACCCATCGAACATTCATCGTACATCGAGTTTGGTTACCTCTTGTTTGGATTTGAAACTCTAGCTTGTTTGTTTGCCAACTATAGTCGTCATATTTACCCAGTATTAGCATACAACGTTATTGCTCATATATTCCAACATGGCTGATCAACAGAGTACAGAAGTACGGCGATCAGACCGCCAATGACACATGCCAGCTTACCTTGAAGATTATTACTTGGGTGATAATGTTAATTATGCCTCACCAGTTGATAAACCAGCAACACAGTGGGATAGATTAATAAATGAACGTGGCTTGATAATAGGGGACATTCATCGTAACTGTTATAAAGCAAATAAGCTAGTAAGTGAATGTGGAAGTCGCACTATTTTGAGGAAAATTGATTCACGTTTGGAGAAGAATTTGGGTGATCTGAAAGGACTCACTGACACATTGCTTAACCTTGCTGAAAAATCAGAATGTCCTCCTGAAGAAATCTATCAAGTCACACAACGCTTCACTGTTACTAGGGCACTGGTTGAAGACTGTCAGGATGGTATTACAGAAAACCTAGATGCACGAAAGGGAGATGCCCCATCTAGTTTTGGTTCTACTATTAGTACACCGATAAAGACAAACAAAGGAGGCTGACTGTCCTTCTATCTCGTCTTCAGTGAGAGAACAAAAACAATCACAACAACTAGGTTTATTAGCTCTACACACTGTTCAAGCAAAACAAGAGGATGAGAATAGTGAACACACCTCTGTTGCCTCCGATGCATCTATGAAATCAGTGAAAGCTAAAATTAAAGTTGAAGTTGCAACTTTACGAGTGAAACAAGAAAAAGAACGATACAAAGACGAATGTCATTTAAGAGGAGAAGAACAACAACGATTATGCGATGCTGAGCATCAGCTAAAAATACAAAAACAACGAGATGAAGTTGATAGAGTGGCCCTGGAAGCTGAATTGTGGGATGAATTCAACTACACTCACAACCCAGCATCACAAATCAGATCAGGACGGCCAACAGATAAAGTTGTAAGGGGAACCACACAACCTGAGATCAGACCAACTAGACATAGCGGCCCCATTGGTTCAAGTTCTCCAATAGAAAAACACTTGGAGTCACTTTTCCCTACACCGAAGAGGCGATCTGACACTCCATATAATAGAATGGCAGGCGACAACATGGGAAATGTAAACAGGTTTTTTTCAGGGAATAGCCAAGCCATCACTGCCTAAGTTTAATGGTGACAACGCCCAGTTTCAGGACTGGCGTGAACAGTTTGAAGTATTTGTCAACCAAGTAGAGATGCCAGTTCGTTTCAAGATGGTAATGTTAAAGAACTCTTTGGCTGGTCAACCATTACAACTAGTCAGCAGACTTGGATATACTGATCACCAGTACCAGATGGCACTGACCAAATTAGAACAACGTTATGGTGGTGAAAAACGACAACTTCAACATCATTTGAATGCATTGATTGCATTACCGACTGTGAGAGAGGACAACCTGAAGGGTTTAGAGGACCTCACCAATCGTTTGTGTGACACAGTAGCCAAGTTAGCAAACTCTGGTCATGAGGCAGAGTTAGTTGGTACCTCCACCCTTTACACACTTGTTCTTCAGAAAGTTCCAGACTCCTTGTTGATACAGTACTACGAAACTCGTCCACGAACAAGAGAAGACGGACTGGTTGAATCAACAAGTCTGCATACGTCTGGAATTAGCAGAAATCAAGGAAAAACCCAGAAAATCACAGATAGAGCCATCAAAGTCATCGACTGGGTATAGAAAACCACAATCAAGCAATACACATTCCAGTGAAGCTACACCAACTCACTCTGGAAAGTCTAAGACAAACCCAAACAGTTCTAGTGGAATGCCAACATCGACCCCAACTACTGAACTGAGTTGTCCGCTGTGTAAAGAAGCACACCACGTCGTCAAGTGCGAACAGTGGAATTCGATCTCAGTGGACGAACATTGGAAATTGGCAAAAGAAAAAGGACTGTGCTATCGCTGCTTAAAAGCAAATCATCGTGGGAGAAATTGTCAGAACACATCATAAGCATCTTCACAAATCAGCAACCCTGAAAGAAGTCACAACAGTTACTGACTCAGCTCACAATGCTTTTGGAGTGTCGAAAGATGGGAAAGTCATTCCAACAAAGGTGGCCCTCCGTTTAGTTCCTGTATATGTAATCGGGAAGGATGGCCAGAAGCAAATGGTGAATACCTTTCTGGATGATGGATCAGATTCTACCTACATCCGTTCAGATATTGCTGCTGCCTTGAAATTAGAGGTAGAAAACAATGAGTTAACAGTATCGACATTGGTAAATCAAGGTACCAAAATTAATAGTGGACTTGTTGCTGTTACTATCGAAAGTCTGGATGGTCAAACTAGACGAACAGTTGGAGCTCGAACACTAGATACCATGTGTGAGAATCTAACTATCCCTAACTGGCATAATCATCACAAGAAATGGATGCACTTGGAGGGATTAGAGTTCCCAAAACTTCCTGGTCGTAAAACTGTGGACATTCTGATAGGAGCTGACCACCCAGAATTAACCCTCTCTCTTGAGGAACGAGTAGGAAACCCAGGAGAACCAGTTGCCAGAAGAACCCCTCTTGGATGGACTTGCATTGGTACTTACAACGACTCTGATGAATGGAACCATTCTGCCTTTGTTAGTTCATTCCATGTTCAGTCTGGACAAGACAACGGTCTAGATGAAGCACTACGAAATCTGTGGAACTTGGATGCTTGGGAAACCAAAAAAGAGGATGTTCTTACAGCAGATGAGCAACTAGCCACTACAAAAGCTGTGAAATCTTTGAAACGTATTGATAATCGCTACGAAGTTGCCATACCCTGGAGAGATGAGCAGCCAGATCTGCCTGACAATCATAGATTGGTAGAAAACCGACTGATAAGCCTTGAAAGGACTTTATCCAAAAAACCTACCTTAGCAACACACTATAAAGAAGTAATGGAGGCCAACATTCGGAAGGGCTATTTCGAAAAGGTTAACGACAGTGCTGAAAACCTTGGACCCAGTTGGTACCTGCCACACTTTCCAGTAGTGCGTGAGGATAAAGCCACCACAAAGGTCAGAATTGTATATGACTCGGCTGCCAAGAGTGAAGTAGTACGTCTCAATGATATGATGTTACCAGGTCCAAAGTTACAGTTGGATGTGGTAGATGTTTTGCTGCGTTTTAGAAGGAGAAGAGTAGCAATCGTTGGTGATATAAAGGAGTTGTTCTCACAAGTAGTCATGGCCAAAGAAGACCGACCATTTCATAGAATTCTTTGGAGAAACCTTGACTTGGGGAGACCAATTGAAGTGTATGAGGCAATCTGTCTTACATTTGGTTACCGTGCTTCACCATACTTGGCACAGTATGTAGTACGTACCCATGCAGAGACTAATTGCCAGGAGTTTCCATTGGCAGCGACTGTCTGCACTGAAAGCATGTATATGGACGACGTCATGGATTCACAAGACAATGATGATGAGGCAATACAAGTCCGTGAGCAACTGACAAGCCTGTTATCAAAAGCTGGATTTCACATACGACGTTGGTGCAGGAATAGTGCGTTGGTATTAGAGGGAGTTCCTGAAGAAGAGCGTGCTACAGGAGTCAAGGTTGAGGAGTCAGAACTTCCAAGTATAAAGACACTCGGAGTTAGATGGGATGCTTCAACGGACATGTTTGGATTCGATTTCACTGAGCAATCTGCAACTGTCCACACCAAGAGATCTCTTCTCAGCTGTGTGGCAACCTTGTTCGATCCCTTGCAGTTCCTTGCACCATACATTATTAGAGCTAAGATGTTGTTACAGGAAGCATGGATCTTGGGACTTGGATGGGATGATGAATTTCCTCCAGATTTGTCTAGTCAGACAACACAATGGTTCTCCGAGTTACCGCTTGTCAGTGAAATGGCCATCCCAAGATGTTATCAGCACTATCCTACAGAGGATACATCTCTTCACACCTTTACAGATGCCTCCAGCCAAGCATATGGAGCAGTGACATATCTTAGAAGTGTGTATGGTGATGGGAGTGTGTCTGTGCGATTTGTCGTTGCAAGGGCAAAAGTTGCTCCTTTGAAAGCTGTCAGTATACCAAGACTAGAACTGATGGCTGCTTTACTTGGTCTACGCTTGGCAGTCAGAGTTACCACTACGTTAGGGATGCCACTGTCTCAGCATGTCTTTTGGTCAGACAGCATGGATGTGATCCATTGGATTCGCGGACAGTCAAGGAAGTACAAACCATTCATTGCTCATAGAATTGCAGAGATTCAGAGTAAAACAAACCCATCGCAGTGGAACCACGTTCCAGGGAAAATCAACCCAGCTGACCTAGCCACTCGCGGAGTTAGGATGCAAGAGTTGATCGATGGAAGTACATGGATGGATGGCCCTGAGTTCCTGTACGAAGGGGAGCACACTTGGCCACATACCCCAGTAACGGAATTCATTCATACAGGAGATGCCTTGAATGATATGTCAAAGACCTGTACTCAAGAAGTGGACACATCTGCAGATACTGAGTGCGAGTTTCCCATCGACTGCAATAGATTTTCCATCTGGAGCAGGCTTATCAGAACAACAGCTTGGGTACTGCGGTTCATCAAGTTGATTAAAGCCAAGAATCAAGCTACAAAGTTACAGCCCAATTTGAATATAGCAGAAATTCAGGTGGCTGAAAAGCTGTGGATAAAACAGATCCAGATGGAGAAGTTTGCAGACACCATCACAAGTCTGGAAAAGGGACAACAGACTAAGACTGGACCATTGAAGTCCCTCTTACCATTCCTGGATGATGAAGGAATCCTTATAGTAGGTGGACGTCTTCAGAATTCCAATCTACCTTATAATGCCAAACATCCAATATTGATTCCATGTCGCAACCACATCGCTACGCTTATTGTTCGACATTATCACAGCAACATTGGTAAACATGCTAAAGAAGTAAATGCTACCTTGGCGGAGACTTGTCAGAGGTTCTGGATAGTCCATGGTAGAGGAAGTTAAGAGAGTTCATAGTGACTGCAAGCCTTGTCATAGACGACGTAAGAAGGTAGCAGAACAGATCATGGCTCCATTGCCATACCACAGAATCACCATACCCATACGAGCATTTGCCAGATCTGGAGTTGACTATGCAGGACCTTTCTACACCAAGTTAACGAGACGAGTTGTTGCCAAACGTTACATATGTCTTTTCACATGCACTACGTCGAGAGCTGTCCACTTGGAGCCTGCATATTCCATGGACACAGACAGTTTCCTCAATGCCTTCTCTAGAATGGTAGCAAGAAGAGGAAAACCTGAAGAAGTCATTTCGGACAATGGAACAAACTTTGTGGGTGCCAATAGAGAACTAGGTGAATTGATTTGTGCGATGGACCAGAGCAAGATTATTGATAGTGCTGCCAACCAGGGCATAAAGTGAAAGTTCAACCCACCTTTGGGATCTCATCATGGTGGATTGTTTGAATCCTTGATCAAGTCAGTGAAGATTGCTTTAAAGGCAATCCTTGGAAATGCACGAGTGACAGATGAAGAGCTACATACAGCTATAGTGGAGGTGGAAGGACTGATGAATTTGAGACCTCTTACATATTGCAGCAATGACCCCACAGATGAGCCTGTTCTCACACCTAACCACTTTCTGTATGGTCAAGCAGGAGGCCAGCTAGCCCCACATATAGTGGATGAAGTTGCCTATAGTCCACGACATCGATGGCGCTTTGTTCACTACCTGGTAAACCAAGTTTGGCAAAGATGGAATAGAGTATTTGTCACTTCTGCAGAATCGAGGCAAGTGGTGGACTGAACATTCTGATTTGAAGGTAAACGACATTGTTACATTAGTGAACCCTTCAAACCCCAGAGGACATTGGCCTCTTGGCCGCATTCTGGAAACATATCCAGGTGAAGATGGTCATGTTCGCACAGTCAAAGTGACATCTGGTGGCAAGACATTCATCAGACCTATCACAAAGCTTTGTCCTATGGAAGTAGAAGTAACTACGAATGAGGAAGTGACCAAACCAGTCGGTCACGGAGGGGAGGATGGAGCTACGAAGACTCAGTCTAGCGCCCTCTCTGGCAAAGAGTAGGATTTTCCGCCCTTTTTTTAGAAACACGCTTCGAACTGGACGTCTTTTTGCCGTCACATCGCCAAGAGGGCAAAACAACGAGTTTCACAGCCACGAACCTGATAGAAATAGCCACAATACCTTTCAAGTATGTACCAAGGTGGTGGTGGTGGCGGTGAGCATAACAATAGCATATAGTGAACTGCAAAGTACTGTTAGACATTTTTAGGAGTTCTTGTTTATACTATAGTTCTAGTTTACATTCATTATTGTGTTAGTGTTATAACGTATACAGTCCTCAAAGTTGACATTAGCCTTTCGACACAACACCTTAATTACAACTCGTTCTTCATTACGCACTCATTGGATAAATGCCTTTTGCACACACCTATAAAATGGAATCTGACTTCCTACGGTTGTCGCCCCTTCTCTTCAGCAGCTCCTGGACTTTGGAACTCTCTACCCCTGGACATTAAAACCTCTCCTAATGTAAACATTTTCAAAAGACGCTTAAAAACTCACATATTTCAGAGAGCATTTTCATCTTCTTTCTAACTCTAAGCGCCACTGAAAATTGTTTTCTTTGGATATTTGGCGCTACATAAATGTATTAGATAGATAGATAGATAGATAGATAGATAGATAGATAGATAGATAGATAGATAGATAGATAGACAGACAGACAGACAGACAGACAGATAGATATATAGATAGACAAATAGATAGATAGATAGACAGACAAATAGATAGATAAATAGATAGACAGACAGATAGATAGATAGACAAATATAGATATATAGATAGATAGATAGACAAATAGACAGATAGATAGACAGATAGACAGACAGACAGACAGACAGACAGATGTGCTTGAATACATGTCAAACTAATTCTTCATTATGGGATTGATACATAACGTTGAACATTGTTTTTCCATGAATCCAGGCTGAGATCCTCATGTAAGTTTAGACGATTAATCAATTTGTTTGCTGAAAAAAGGTCAGAGTTACATTACAATTTGTATTTAGTATGACCTGATTAACATTACACTTCTCGTTGTAAATTTTATCCATTATTAGATACACATCTGGTCAAAATGCAGGAATGCATCAATGCTGCCTTTGATACTGTTACTGATGTGAAATCCTAACAAGGAAAACTCATGAAGATAATGATAACCGTCTAAAGGAAAAGTGGCCTAGTTTTTGAGATACCACAACCGGAAACTAACCAGCATAATATATATATATATATATATATATATATATATATATATATATATATATATATATATATATATATATATATATATATATATATATATATATATATATATATATATATATATATATATATATATATATATATATATATATATATTAAGTGAAATTGGACTGGTCAGTAAGAGGATACTTGACCGTATTAACGAGAGTACCATATGTTCTACAGGAATGAATCAAAGGAAAAACTCGGCAGCAGTAATCAACTGGTTCAAGTCCGATAAATCAAATCACACCTTTATAATGTTCGATATTAATTTTTACCCGTCCATCACCAAGAGCCTACTAAAGAAAGCATTGATATTCACAAAACAACACACTAACATATCGGAACAAGATGTTGAAATAATCATGCACTGCTATTCTTGCTATTCGATAAAGGAATTCAAAACATTCATTCATACCATTAACTATCGTAGACTGGAATCGGTTACCGGAAAACATTGTCACTAGCAACACAACAGAACAGTTTAAGACTGCACTAGCAGCCCACAGGGACTAATGACAGAGCGCACTCACTTACCCTGGAAAAATTTTGCTCAGTAGTGAGCTAGTTTCCAGTATTTATACAGATACAGATACAGATACAGATACAGAATTCCTTGGGCTAAGAAGGACAACAGAGACCAATTTGACGTCACAATGGGTAGTTACCACGGTGATGAGATATGTGAGCTAGTAGGTACGTACATCCTCAATTCTCTCGCAGAAAAGTACCAGAAGAGCAATATTGGCCTTTACACAGACGACGGTTTAGCTACCTTCAAAAACATCAATTGGAACCAAGCAGAACGAATAAAGAAAGAAATAAGGGAGCGACCAGTTTCTACGGCCGGGGGTGGGCCAGTGACTTCTTGTTCGTGTTGTACTTAAAATAGTGACCCCCCTGTGATTCATCCACAAAACAATCCACCCCCCCCCTCCCGACAAATACAAAACACACTGACCCCCCCCCGACATCTGTTGACAAGAAACATTCTTCTTGTGCTTGCAAAAGACACTAGATTCTCAAAGCACAATACAGCACACTGCATAGTTAATTTTACTTGTTACATTTACAGTAATTTTAACTGTATCTGATAAATTGTTGTCCCAAATCCATCCATTGCTTCACATGTATAAAGCTCTTTAGACAGGAACCCTATGAGAAGTATGATTGTCACTAATTTTAGGGTTTCAAAAGTTTAAATCATTTCAAGTCATATTGACACAAATAATAATCAAAAAAAGATCAAGTAGAAAGTGAGAAAATTTGGGGAAAACATGCACAGTGGAGGTCAGTTACCATTTAGAGATAGAAATTCATTAAATTATTTGAAAGTGTCAGGTCAATAGTGGCAAAGATTTTAGAGTCAGTCCATCCAATAAATTTCAAGGTATTTCATTTCTTATGTGTTACGTGTACAGCTACACATGCAAGTTTTTATATGACATGATGACACAATGCAACTAATAGCCTGCAATATTGAGAAGTCATTTCTAACAAAACTGTTTCTTAAAAGTTGCAATGTTATGAGTGTATACACTCATCAATGGCATCAATAGAAAACAGTAACATAGAAAACAGTAACATAGCAACCAGTAGTCACCAGTTCTCCACAGCCAGCTGTAATATTCATACCATTCCAGGACAAGAACACTAATTTGCATGACAATCACCACTGTCTTCAGTATTTAAAGTGTAACAGAACTTGATTTGTTTGACAGAACTGGAGACCCACCGATGAAGAGGAGCTCAGTCTCTTCGAAATATTTTGGTCAGAACTGTATGGGTTATGATATTATTTATATATAGAACCTCAGTGTAAAGTTATATATATATCAAACTCTTCGTTAGAGTCTCAGGAATAAAGATATTCATGATAACAGAGCCAAAATTTATTACAAATTACGTTAGAGCCCAATATGTAACATGGTGTAGAAAGACTACAATGTAAGACCAACATTTGTTGGGATAAAATAAAGATACTATATGTGTTGGGTTTGTGGATCATATTACAGTTTCAATGTGTTTAGTTTGAACATGTATATGTTTTTGTGTGTGATAGGTATTAGCCGGCACACAGGAACCATTGTTCCCAAAAAATGCGTGTGTCACCATGGTAACAGCCATGATTTGATCCAATATCACAATTTGTCTCCCTGTTGTTCAGCAATGGAAACCTGGAGAGTACCTCAATGTCTTGTAGGACACCTTTATCCTGACAATAAATAAGGTTTCTATATATCAAATTCGTTTGTTAGAGTCTAACAAATAAGGAAATATATGATAACAGACCTGGAGACCAATATAAAGAAAGTTACAACACTTATTGTAACATGGTGTAGAAAGACTAAAACCAACATTTGTTCAGATGACATACAGGTACTATGCTTTTGATTTGTATATCATGTTAGTGATTTAATGTCTTAAACATTCATGTATTTTGTATGTGACAGGTATCAGCCAGCATACAAGAACCATTGTTCCGAGAAAATATGCATGTTACCATGGCAACGATCATGTTTTGAGCCAAAATCACATTTCATCTTCCTGTAGTTCAGCAATGGAAACCTGGAGAGTCACATAATGGTGTTCACGACAGATTTAAACTGAAAATAATGTAAGGTTTCCATATATTAAATTCTTTGTTAGAGTCTAATAAAAAAGGAAATATATGATGACAGACCTGGAGACTGATCCAAAGAAAGGTACAACCCTTTTTGTAAGATGTTGCTTCAAGACTATGACTAACATTTATTGAGATACCATACAGGTACTATGTGATGGGTACGCATATCATGTTAATGATTTAATGTGTTTAGGTTGAATATGTGTCTGTATGTGATACGTATCAACCGGCACACATGAACGATTATTCACACAGAATATGCATGTTACCATAGCAACGGCCATGTTTTGAGCAAAATCCCATTTTGTCTTCCTGTAATCCAACAATGGAAACCTAACAAGTAGGACCTGAAACCAAGTAGGAAGGGTTCTATAAATTAAACTCTTTGTTTGAATAATGGAAATATATGATGATATACCTGGAGACTAACACAAATAACGTTATAACACATTTTGCAACATGATGAAGAAAGACTGAGATGAATATTGATTGGTACAGAATAATATGTGTTGTTGTTTAGATCGAGTGTGTCTATGTTTTATTATTGATAAGATGTTTTCTACACACATGTATATTAGTACCCTCAAAACATGTAACCATAACAACTGCCAGTAAATTAGTAAATTTTCACATCGTTGTTCCTTGCATGTCACAGGCCACAATAGAAACCAGGCAATTTTCTAAGTTTGTGATCAACTACAATCTGAAAAAATAAGGGTCACCATAAATCAAACTCTTCGTAAAAGTCTAAGGAATGATGTAATGCATGATGATAGACTCATTTTAGAACTATTACAAGTTAAATGACAGTTCAAATTACAAATAGACTGTGAAATTCCTTCACCTTTAGCTGACATTATTCTGAGTGTTGCAAAACTTAAACCTGCACTAGGTATAACTGGATCATGTTCATCAAATTGTCAAAGTTATATAATTGCTAAAATTGATCATTTATAATTAGTGGTCAATATTATCTGTAGACAGTGTAGTGGTAAGTTTGATTCTTGTAAAGATGTATGACATGTAGTTGTAACTGGCGTATTAAGTTTTTGATCAGACAACCACAATATATTTTATTCACTGTAAATTGACATTGAGTGTGTTAATCAGTGGCCAGTATTATCCATAAACAATTCAGAAACAGGTTGAAATTGTGATCACAAAATATGTTTCTATGGTGATTCTAACATTGACATGAAAATTGGACTTAGAAATGTGAGTTTGCGGTCAAAAAATACATCTATCCATGGGGATGTTTCGAGGGATGTACAAAAGAAATATTGAATATATGAATTTCCTATTAGTTAAAATGCAAATTAGGACAAACATGGTACAGTTTTGTCAAAAAAGAGTATATCCAAAACTAGTAGGTGTATGGGGCAGAATTATTGGTGTGGATGTTTCTAAAGGTGTCAATCTGCACTGACCCTAGCAACAATGACCACGCCCCTTTAGCAACGGACACATGCCAGGATATTCTGCAAAGATAACAATATTGTTGGGTAGGCAAAGTGGTTAAAGATATTTCATAAAAGTCAGAACATAGGGATGTCGACAAATATTAAAATATTAAACAATATTGATACATAGATGCCCAGCAACAAAGACCTCATCAACAGTCATATACTAGTGCACTTTTTAAGATTACAATAATGAGTAAGGCATTCAAATATTAAAAAATACCGCCAATGGCAGTTTAGCACAACTGTGCAGTTTTTAAAAAATGTTTATCCATATGCTAGTCCATGCTACCAATAGGTGTTCATTTGCTGAATGACTATCTTTGCAATATACATGATCATTTGTCTATTGCTATGGGCGTGGTCATGTTGTTAGATATATTTGAATACATTTTTGAATGTTTTGTTCACTTATGTATGAATTCCTGATATTGTCTTTGCAATATACGTGATCATTTGGCTGTTGCTATGGGCGTGGTCTTGTTGCTAGGCACAACTGCATTATACATTTATTGAATGTTTATTCATGTGTCTTTCAATTCATGTTATCTTTGCAATATACGTAATTATGTAACTGTTGCTATGGGTGTGGTCTTGTTGTTAGGCAAATTTACAGACATTTTTTGAATGGTTATTCAATTGTCTATTAATCCCTGTTGTTATCTTCGCAATAAATGTGATCATTTGGCTGTTGCTGTGGGCGTGGTCTTGTTGCTAAGCACATCTGCATACATTTGAATGTTTGTTCAATTGTCTATTAATCCTGTTGTTATATTTATGAAATACACAACCGTTTGGCTGTTGCTATGGGCGTGGTCATGTTGTTGGATATATTTGCATACATTTGTGAATGTTTTGTTCACTTATGTATGAATTCCTGATATTATCTTTGCAATATACGTGATCATTTGACTGTTGCTATGGACGGGATCTTGTTGCTAGGCATATTTACATACTTGTTTTGATTGTTTATTCAATTGTCTATTAATCCCCGTTATCTTCGCAATATATGTGATCATTTGGCTGTTGCTATGGGCGTGGTCTTGTTGCTAGGCAAATTTACATATATTTTTGGAATGTTTATTCAATTGTCTATTAAACCCTGTTGTTATCTTTGTGAAATACACGCCAGTTTGGCTGTTGCTATGGGCGTGGTCATGGTTGCTAGGGTATTTGCATACATTTTTGGAATGTTTACTCACTTGCCTACCAGATGATGTTATTTGACAAAATATACTGCCATTTGGTTGTTGCTAAGGACATGGTCATGGTTGCTAAGGCCAATTTTGTCAAAATGATTTGAAGAAAATCTGCAGAATAACACTTTCACAAACATCTCACCAAGTTTCAGACTCATTGACCAAAAATGAACATTCTTAAATCTGATTTGCATATCACTCCCTGGAATCATTGTATGCTTAATATTTCTTCGTCCATACATCCCTAGATGCATTCCCATTAAATTTCAGCCCAATCTGCTCAGTAGTTTTGGAATTACAGATTTTTAACCAAAAAGACACATTTTTAGCCCTAATTTGCATATCACTGATGGAATCATTATGTCATGAAAAAATCTTACTTTACACCCCCTAAAGAATGTTCCAACCAAATTTCACACTAATATGCCCAGTAGTTTCTGAGTTTGTTTTTTGACCAAAAAATCACATTTTTTTACCTAAATCACACACCTGTGATGCGATCATTTTGATTTGATTACCCAAGGTAATGGACCCACATATATACATTTTTGGAATGTTCATTCAATTATCTATTAATCCCTGTTGTTATCTTTGCAATATATCTGATCATTTGGCTGTTGCTATGGGCGTGGTCTTGTTGCTAAGCACATCTGCATACATTTTTTGAATGCTTATTCATTTGTCTATCAATTCCTGTTATCTTTGTAATATATGAGATGACTTGGCTATTGCTATGGGCATGGTCTTGTTGCTAGGCAAATTTACATACATTTTTTGAATGCTTATTCAATTGTCTTTTAATCCCAGAGGTTATCTTTGTGAAATACCTCACCGTTTGGCTGTTGCTATGGGTGTGGTCTTGTTGCTGGGCACAGTTGCAAGCATATTTTGAAGGCTTAGACACCCCTAAGAATGTTCCCACCAAATTTCAGACCGATCTGCCCAATAGTTTTTGAGTAAGTTTTTTGACCAAAAATTACATTTTTCTACCCAAATCACACACCGGTAGTAAGATCATTTTGATTTGAACAATTTCCCAACTAGGAACAGGAAATTTAACCTGCCAAACACAGTATGATTATGGAGGTCTTGATATGACCATAAAATGTGTGACTTCTTATTCTTTGTACAAACTGTTTGTGTGTCTAAGATTAAATTCAGCTGTGCTAAAAACAGGCGTAGGTTGCCAAGCAACCTTAAACAGATGTTAATCTTTACGCCATTGACACTGACATTTGAAGTAGCCCATAAAAGATTTAATGATTTCATTGCATCAATAAAACAAGAATTTTTCATTTCCAGGCTGAAATCAAAGCATTTTGTAATACAACAAATCACATTTTGAAACGTCAAATACACATTTCTGATGCGATCATTTTCATTTGAACAATTTCCCAACTAGACACCCAAGGTAATGGACCCACCAAATATCATGGCAATTGGTTCAGCGGTTTTTGACTTTAAGATGTTTACACACACACACACACACACACACACACACACACACACACACACACGCGCGCGCGCGCGCGCGCGCGCACACACACACACACACACACACACACACACACACACACACACACACACACACACACACACATACAGACAGACGCTGGGCGATGCCTATAGCACTACTGAACCTCTTTTTTTCAGTACAAATTAATTATGAAGATCTTACCTACAAATTATTGTGTACTTGGGGGGTTGTAGAATCACCATTATGTTCTTTTTGTGATGAGGTTGTAGTCGGATTACTTTCATCTTTTTCGGGATTGTACTTTTATTAGCCAGTTTTGGGACTCTGTTAAAGACTGGTATTTTTCAATAACACATACTCATTTGCCTCTGAATGCACTTGTTTGTACACTAGGCATTTTTGAAAATGTTACTTTACTCCATAACTTTATATTTCTCACGGTACGCTATTTTATTTTCAAACGCAAATACATTAATACAATCCCACGAATTGAAGCTTTCAAGACATCTCTGAAATATACATACAAGATTGAGGAAAAATTTGCTATTTCAAAAGACAGGAGGGACTTACATTTAGAAAGTGGGGTTTTTTTGTAGAATATTTTGAGATGTAGGATTCTGTTATTGCTTTTCTCCATCTTGGCTTTTTCCTTATCTGTTGTGTATCTGTCATATCTAAAACTTAAAAAAAAAACACACACACACTAGTCTCCATGTCTGTCACGTTTCCGTTATAATTATTCAAACAAAGAGTTAAAGCTTTCATTAACTGTTAATAAAAGTATTAAAACACCCAAACTACACCCAGACTACACCCAAACCGTAGATAGATTTTTACTGTCAACTTTGTCACATATATAGAAAGTCAACTTCTATATAAATTGGCGCATGCCCGAGGCGCCGCTATGGTTTCAGAAACTGTCAGCCGACGACGGGTAAGTGTACTCGTGTGGGTACCGACCTAAGACAGGCGTAGCGAGAAACCATAGCACCTAGTGCTAAAAATGTTGATCTCAATAAATAATTGAAATTGGCAATTAACTAAAAGTAATTAAACCCGTACTAATTGTACGAGAGTAAATTGAGATTTGATTGACACCACTGGGTTTCTTTTTTTTAATAATTTTTTTAAACATATTGATAACATAAACATAGTAACACTACCTATCAAACTATATATAGTATACTATGACTAACGTTTACCTAAATCAACGTAACCATATGCTAACGTGTTACGATGATCGATAACATAACGTTTATCATTGAAGCAACTTAGAGAAGTCTTATTGATTGTATAACTACCGATCTGATGATTTATTGATCGAATAGTATTCATGGAATGTTTTATTTGTAAATTTTCAAAAAGGACGGTCTTATATTCTTCGTGAGTAATATTCTTTTTAACAACTATCTTTTTCATTCCTTTTGCTTTTCGAGTTGATGAAGTTTCTGTGATATAAGAATACATTTTACTTCGAAGTCCAATAAATTCAGTGATTGGTAAACCAGCACATTCATCTTTCATTTTACCGATTATCTTTTTATTATAATCAAAATAGTATGGACTTTCAGATGAGTAATCACTATTATCGAACAGGTCTTTGTCTTGATAGAAATCTTTATATGGATCAACAGCTTTAATTTCATACATTAATGAGTCGGTATCTGTGAATAACAACTTTGCTAATGAACCATATTTTTCTTTGATATAGTTGTAATGTCATACATTAAAGTTTTGGACAAATCAAGAATACTCATCCCAACATATAAAGGCTGATTTAAAGTTAATCTTTCCTTTTTATTTTCAACAGCAACCAATCCTTTAGTTATAATTTTTTGCGTAACAAACATTGGTTTAGCTACTAATTTTATAATTTGTTTTTCTGTTGTACATAATTTTATATTACGATGTTTACGTACATTCATCATGGTTCGTCCAAATACAGAGTTGTTCATTAGTTTGAAGAAATCTTTTTCGAAGGCATTTTTAGCTTTTTTTCTTTTTTCCGTGTTAAATAAAATGTATTGTGACATCCACTTTGATTGGTTAAACTTAATAGCTCTGTGGATTTTAGTGACTTTTAAACCGAGTGATAAATATTGTTTTAAGTTTTTGAAATGAAGTACGTAATTCCTTTTTAATTTCAAAGTTGTAGTTAATTTCTCTATATTTCAGCATTTGATATTAAATAAGTCACGTATCTTTTTATTATGTGGTGATAACATGTCTTCAGTAATACATAATCTCTCAGGTGCTGAAGGATAATCATTGTGGAGATCATGCAACTCGTTAGGATATTCAAGATCAACTTCAAGGATTAATCCACGATCACTTTCATAGGTATAATTACTTAAGTTTTTACAGTCAAGCTTGCCAACGTCATTTACATCAACCCATTTAAATCCATCTGTTGGTAAAGATTGAACCATTGCCCAACCATATAGATTATTTGCATCTAAATACATGATATATTTTGATTCCTGAGTAGGATCATAATCTTTCATGTATGGATTGTTTGCCTTTGCATGGCCAGCGGATATATAAGAGATACCACCACGAAGACCTTTTTCTATAAAGAGATGCATATCTATATCCGTTATTAGTTCGAGATTAATTTTAGTCATTTTTAAGCAGGCATCCCAAGATAATCCTGGAGCACTGAAGTAATGACAGGGATCGAGATTATAATATAGATTTCATGTCTTTCGGAAATTTTCAAATACATCAGTTAATAATAATACATCAGTTTTGAGATATAAGTCATGATAATCACCCATGGTTTGCATATTAAAATGCTTCAAAATATCTTGCGCATGCTTATAATCTTCATCGGTAATACCAGTCTCATTTAGAATAGAATAGAATGTTTCCTTTAGTGGAAGATTAACATCCTTTAATTTTCTGGTGGAATCCATATAATCATAAGGATATACACCCTTTCTCGTTAATAACTTTCAACTATTAGTAAATTCCTGTTCTGTGTATTTGAAATCACTCGTGTTATTGACGAGTTTTTCTACAGAAGCATTCAAGAAATTTAAACTATCTATGAAGACTAAATGAGTACCCAACCATTATAGCCATGAACTTTTCCATAGAATGAGGGATAATATTAATCTTTTCATCAAAATTTTCAAGGGTTTGTACAATGAAATGGCTGTCATATCCTTTTAAGTTGTGAAATATAACGGGTATTTTCTTCGTTACTTGAAAATTAATATTACAGGTTTCATGCGCTGAACCACGATATTTACCGGTAATATGACAATGGTCACGAACTCGTATATCACCTTCTTTGTATAATGTTTCACAAATATGACATTGCGTAGCTTTTTGGAAACAAGTTTCATCATTTTTACTCATATACAAAGGTTTGTTAAAATGTTGTTGTTTAATATTATTACAATAATCAACTTCCGATAACATCATTTCCATAAATTTCTTAGATGCATCTGATCCTCTATAAATAACACTTTTTTTACTAAATGTGTCATCGTAACAACAGACTAATTTATAACCAAAACTGCATACTTCATGTTTTTGGTTATGTTGCATGAATACAGTATTAATAGTATTTACTTTTTCAGTTATAGATTCGAAATCTGCGTAAATAACAAATGGTGCATTTAATTGTCTCGGGTAATTTTTAAATGATAGCCATTTATATTCCTCGGTTGGCAATCGTATAGCTTGTGTTTTATTTATTTCAAAACAAATAGGAATGTGTTGATTTAAAATCTCTGTAGTTGTAAAGTGCTGTAAACAATATCTACAGAAATGCTTTATTCCATTATGATTTGTTATACCGTACATGAATCGATTAAAGTCTTTAATCCAAACATAATGTTTTTGATTATCACCATGAGTTATTAGTAGTAAATCAAGATGGTCTTCACTAGTTTGTTTACTAACGTAAATTGGATATGCTTGTTTATTGTTATAACCAAATACAGAAATAGATATATTATTTTGGTTTTCAATTTTAGGAATTGGTTTTATTGTTACTGGGAATGTTATTCCTTTATAATCTAAATCATTGATATGTTGGTTGTATCTAGATGGCCTATTTTTATCTATTTCAACTGGAAACTTATACGCTAAATGACACCATCTAAAACATTCTTCGTCATTATTTTGTATGTTAATGAGACCTTTCATTGGATGTTGTAGTTCTCTTGGTAATTTGATATATGAGTTACCTTGTAAAGGCTCGTATCTTACAATATTTACATAAAAATTAAGAAGTGTTTTTATTTGCCAACCAGAACTTTCACGTAACCATTTTGCGATGCGTTCAGTTATTCTTTCGTAACTTGAATTAATTTGTTCATCTATTTGATCAGTATTTATAATTTGCAATGGGCTACTATTAAAATAATCATCATTTGTTATTTCTATCTCCATATTTTGATCGTATTTAACAAATTTTATTTTTAAGGTTAATATAGCTTTTATTCCACCTTGATCTTCTAAATTTTGTTCTAAGATTTGTTTTATTAAATATTTATTTTCATTTAACTGTGAATGAAGTTCCTCTTCAGTAATAACAATTTCATACGACTTCACGTATCCATTAAAAGCTCTCTCAAGTTCATGATATCGAGGTGGTATTAGAACACCACCAACATGACGATAGCCTTTATTAATAAAAGTTTGATACGTATCATTACCTATTTTAACCATACGTTTCGTAATAGGATTAATGATATATTGTTCCGTTAATGGTCGAGGAAGATTATCAGGTACCGACCAATCTAAGATATTCTTAGGCAAAGGTTGTAAATCGCCATTCCGTATAAGTTTATTGTATACACGTCTACCAACTGTTATCATTCCCTTAGTGCGTGGATTCAAAATCTTTGCCATGTTATATAATGTAAAAAAAAAGATTTATATCTATTAAAGTATTTATTTATTTAATTGTAAATTACAAGTTTTTTTTCTATGTCTATACAACGCAAAATAGCTACCTAATTCTAAGCTACATTCGCAAATATATCTCTTAGGTTGTTTAACGCAAGGTGTACTTCTGTTATAATGTTTATTTAAATGACATTCATATTTGTAAGCAAATTTACATTTATCACAAGTAAACCCAGGGAAAACACGTTCGCATGTTGGACATGCACCAATATATTGGATTTTATTTTTCTCAGAACATTTTCTTGTGTTTTCGTGTTTATTTAAATTATGTTGATGTTTAAAATGTCTATTACATATTTCACATATATACTCAGGTGCTGAACGATTACAAGAATCACATTTAACTCGCATTGTATATTCGTAAATACTTTGAATATGTATATATACCCTGTGTTGTTATCTCTCTAATTGAGCGCACACCAACCTTTAAGTAAACGGTAAGTAACGTTAGTAACTTTAAGTTAGCTCGAGTTGAAATGAAATTGGCCAACCATTAAAATCTATTGGTTCGTTATTTTGATTTGTTATCCAAATTCAAAGATTAGATATATTCATTTTCTTGATGGGTACTGGAACATTAGCGGGAAATGAATAAGTCACATCTTCTCCTATTTCACCCTTATTTTCCCGTATCGTTAAAATTTGTAAATAATTAGACCTTTTCCCATTGATGTAATTAGTAGGTGTATCTATAATATCGCAATAGACTACGTATTCAGTCACAGGAAGAAAATCTGCTTTGTTTGGACTAATACCCGATGAAATATATTCTTTCTCTTCAAAACAAAGTATTTTCGCAAAATTCTTAGGCTTTGAAAAGTCTATTTTAACGTTTTCACCGAGTACCATTTGTGTTTTTCCCGTTGGCAAAATTCTCTTAAAATTAATTAATTGTGATCTACCAATCGCTTGCAATAATGTATCTACATTGTAATTACCCGGTTCTACTTTTTTAACTGACGTTTTAAGTTTAGCGGTAAAAGCAATTTCATTGTTTTCTTTCGTAATATTATACCAAGAATTATATAGTTTACACTCCAACAATCGTATCTGTGAATAACCAATCAACGTTTCTGTAAAACTGATAGTAATATCACTAGATTTTTCGTTTATATACAACTTCATTGTTTTTTTTTTGTATATTATATATAATATATAAATACTATAATATGCCATCAAATTTTGGACTAGGTATGATAGCACCTTGAGGATATGCACTTAATGATCTCAGAGATGTTAACGCAATAAATTTATCCGGACGACATAATAATAAAGATTTTGTTTTAAGATGGAAAAATGAAAAGAAAAAATATAATATAGAACCAGCGGCAGTTCAATCACACGAACATACCAATAATTTAGTAGACCTAAATGATGTAGATGAAACAATAGAAGAATATAGAGTATCAAAACATCATATACCATTTGGTTTTGCGTATAGCAACAGAGCTGCCAAGTTCTATACTTTTGATTTACCACGAGATTTTGTTGAAATGCTCGAAAAACCATTAACTATTGATCATGGTTTATTTGACCGAGTTCCTTATGTGTCGGTTTATAATGATACTACTAAAACATTTGATTTAGCTGATATCAGACACTATTTACTGGAACCAGATCCTAGACTAGACCTGTTGAAACCAAAGATTCATTTAAAATTGGTTACTACAACAACAATAGTAGATAATGATAATATTTTTAATAGAATTATGAATTCGGGGGAATGGTATTGTGATTATGACCTTCACGAAGGAATTATTCAGTTATTTTATGATGCGCAGTTTAAAACATTCGGTTTGAAACCTATTGATGTGGCTAAATTAAAATTGTCTAGTGCTAGTGATGTGTCGGTGAACAATATAAAGAAAGTAACCAGTGGTACCATTATTATTGAATGTATTAAATTAAATACTGAGGGTGAATACGATACTCTTTTAGATGGATTTTCAATAAAGTGTGACCGACGTATATTATTAAATATAGACATTCATATTGAGAACGAGAATATTAATGTTACTTTTACAGAAAATAAAGTGTCATCTAAATTAGCGGAAGCATTACAGGAAAATGAAGTGTTGCATGCAATAACACAAGGGTTAAAATTTCTAGATATCAAAACAATAACTTTGAAACGTATGATTCTTATAGATTTAAAAGTATTTTAAATAGATTAATTATATACATACAATAATGACCACAACATTAAAATCTCGCAGCTTATCTTTCAATGATCTTAGGGATATTAAATTAAAGAAACCAATCACAGGTGTTAAATATCACTTAGAATATGGAAATAATACATTTATGTTAAAACCTATACTACCTCCAAAACCTGTGAAAACTGAAAAACCAGAAGAACCAAAAGAACCAGAAATTGTAAAAATTCAATTAAACCGCAAAAGAATTATTAGAATATTGTTAAATGAATTTTCTCATATAATAAACACAAATAAAGTAATATATGAAGAGATAGAAAAAAAATACTATATACTACCAGGAACTCATCATATACAACATTTTGTAGATAGTGGTGGTATTTTAAAGGATAATAATGAGAGGGGAATAATTAATGTTAATTTAAAGTTTTCTACCGATAGATCTAGAGATACACAAACTATAACTCATTCAACATTTATTATAAACAAACAAAGTATACCAGCATCTATTTCTCGATTTTTAGTAGTGCAAAATAAATCGAAAATTACTTCTTCTTTTGTGGTATTTAATCGTCAAGATTTAAAAGTAGTCTTTCATTCCACTTTAATTATCAAACCTTTTAAAAATGATATTTATTCATATATAACTGATATACCTCCAAAATCATACGACTTTAAATATGAATTTGAAACCATTAAATTCTATTGAAATACCAAATCGTCAATATTTAAAAGTAGTGTTTCCTTTAATTACCAAACCTCTAAAAAATAATATTTTTAAATATATAGTATAATTATAAGTGATACCACAAATGATTGATCAAGTGACCGCAAATATTAAAACGATACAAGACCTACTCGATTATCTTACACGAGTATGTAGTGCGTATAGACGTTCTTACAAATTATTAAGTCGTGTTAATAAAGGAATACTTATTACTAGTGGAATTATTTCAGGAGTTGGTGCATTAGCTGCTGTTCCAGCGATTCCTGTTTTTATTAGTTTATTAGCAGCTGTTCCAATAGTTGTTACAGTTGTCAACCAAAACTTAAAATTAGCGGATAAAGTATCACGATTAAAAGTACAATATAAGAATTTCAAAGAATTACTAACATATACGCAAGCAAATATTTACTCTGAAACACCTCAGGAATTTATTCGGGAAGTATTCATGAAGTCTCTCGAAATGCAAAAAGCTGCCAATTATACTCCACCTTTGGAACGTTATTTAAAGTATTATAAACTGAATGGTTATTCAGATAGTGGAAATCAGAAATAATAGTCAAAAAATAATAGTAAAATAAAAAATAAATAAATTTACTATTAGTATACTATGGATCAGTATTTGCGAGACTTGTATTATAATTCTGATTTAGCATACAGCGGCATCGCAAAATTGTGGCGTAAAATCAAAGAAGACAAGAAAGTGAACGAAGACAAGAGAGTGAACGGAGTGAAACAACAAAAAATTAAATCTAAAATTAAATATATTAAGTATATTAAATATAAGGAATTGAAACAATGGTTGAAGAACAAGAAGTTTACACTATGCACAAACCAGCGATTAAAAAGTTCCCTTACCGCAAAGTAATTGTTTCTGGAATCGATGCCCAGTGGCAAGCTGACATTGTAGAGATGTCCAATGACCAGGGGTATCGTTACATCCTGACTGTTATCGATGTGTTATCGAAGTATGCCTGGGCGATACCGCTTAAATCAAAACGTGGTATTGAAATGGCTGACTCCTTTGAGTTAATTTTTTAAGACCGTGAACCGAGTAAAATACAATTTGATGAAGGTCGGGAATTCTACAACAAGCATGTTAAAGATCTCTTTGAAAATCGTGAAATTGAGTGGCTTAGTACACGGTCAGATAAAAAGGCATCGGTTGTCGAGCGTTTTAACAGGACACTTAAATCACGTATGTATAAATATTTTACTGATAAACAAACTAGAAATTGGATCGACGTACTAGATCGATAAGTGGATGGTTATAACAATACCTACCACAATTCAATCCACATGACTTCGAAGGAAGCATCATTACCAAAGAACGAAAATATCGTTTGGTATAATTTGTACGGTGCTTATCTCACTGTTGAATATGGAACTCCGAAGTTTAATATCGGTGATACCGTGAGAATTTCCAAATACAAGAACGTGTTTGCCAAAGGATATCTACCAAACTACACGCGTGAACTTTTCAAAATCAAACAAATTATCTTTGGTCCCGTTATTGTTTACACTCTGGAAGATTTATCAGGTGAAGACATTGAAGGCACGTTTTATGAACAAGAATTATCGATTGATAATATGACGAAGGAGCCAAAGGAATATAAAATTGAACGGGTATTACGTAAGAAAAAAATAAAAGGTCATGAATACACATTGGTAAAATGGTTAGGATATGGCGATAAATTCAATTCTTGGGAACCGATTGAAAATATTAAAAAAATTAAAAAAAATTAAAAGAATATAATGTATAGTACATCAGCTAGAGCATGTTTGGAGAACATAATATAACTAAATTTTTAAAGAAGTACAGAGAAGTCCTTGGTTTTAATGTAGAGCTAGAATGGGACAACTGGAGAAAAAAAATATGCATGTATTAATAGTAAATACAGGGGCAAAATTGAAAGATCAAAGTTTATATCAGATTATTTTAGCCTTTTGTAGAGATGTCGAAAAAAAGAGGTTTTTTTAAACGTATTGAATTCGAAGGTTTATTTCCAGAGCCAAGGGCACAATCAAGAAGTTAAATTTTTAAATGAATACTGGGTTTTTAAATTAAAAGAAGATACTAAGGAACAGACGTATATTTCAAGATAATTATGGAAATTTATTAGTAGTTTTTATATAGTGTTTTTTATATAGTTTTATATAGTTTTATATAGTTTTATATAGTTTTATATAGGACTTGAAAAATGTGGTCATTAGGATTACCATCTACGAAGTTAACAAGAAAGTCAAATTTATATAGACCGTTTTATACAGAATTACCACCATTAATAAGAACGAAGACGAAGATGAAGATGAAGCCAAAGCCACCTTTAGTCGTACCGGAACCGCAGGAACAGCCGCACTATCCAAAACCATTTACTTTGCGAGCGTTAGCACAAGGTGCAACAGGTGCAGCAAATGTTAAATATGCACTACATCAACCATTTGATAAAGAAAGGTCCGTGGATATACGAGACATATTAGTTAACATGGTTGTTTATGTAAGCGAAACCGATCGATTCAATATAAAATTGAGAGATATATTCAAAAACTATATATTAATTCATAAAAATGCAGACAGTGCTAACAAGTGGTTGAAAGGTCCAAATATGGGTTACTGGGATCAACAATTGAATTTTGCTGTTTGGTTAGCTACGACCGGATGCGGTGTTAGTATTCACGATCATCTGTATAATGATGAGATCCCTAAACAAATTCAATCATTTTTTAGATTTCACGTGTACTTTACTATGAGAAGAATATTAAATGAACTTTCTTGCCCACTACCTGACGACCCTGACACTTTTAATAAAGTCGATAATTTATATGATGTACCGTCTTATCATAGAATATGCGATGAATTCGAACTAGATTATAATACAGATTTCAGATTCACGTATGACACATCGGGAAACAATGGTATAGGTGTCGGTTATAAGTGGTGGAAAAAAGCATATATAAAAGATATCCAATATAAATATCAAAGTACAATGGTTGAAAACCCTGATGCTCCAGATGAGGCTCGCAGAAGTTGGCATTGGTATAAATTTCAAAATCCCGATTATAAGCAGTACAATTATTTTGTTTTACCAAACAGCACGGGCTTCATGCAAGCGGGTTTAGGACGATTAAATCGATCGATCGAATCTTATGTATATTGCGTGTTAGGAAGTCAAGCAGACACGCGAGTAAGTATAGCAAACTCTGGCGGTGCTGGTCAAGAAACGAGACAAAAAATGATTTCATTACTCGAGGATGAGACGAGAGGCATTAATGAGGATGATAGTATACCACGTTATCAAAATGTAATTAATGCAACGAGGGTAAAGTTAGATCTAGCCATTTCTCCTTCTTTATGGTTAATCCCGAGTAAAATGATTATAAATTTGAATACGAATGTGGCGGGTTATAACAATTTCTTACAACAAGCGACAGAAGATATGAAGTTCGGTTATAACAACATAAATAATGACGTAAAAGAATCAACATTAAAAGAAATGGAAGGTCATGATGACCCAGTACAACGACTAGAATCGTCAGTCGCGGTAGCATCGTCAGTCGCGGTTGAAGCGGTAGCAGCTGAAGTAGCTGAAGTAGCAGTAACACCAGCAGTAGTCGAAGCGGTAGCAGCGCATGGGGAGCGTGACATTGTTCATGAATATTCAACGATGGGAATAATAGTTGGGATAATATTTTTAAGTTACTTTTTTATATAATATTTGTATAGTATTGTATAACATTTAGATTTGCTATAACATTAGTAAGATGACTGACTTTGATCCTTTCGATATTAATCCTTTTGAAAATGAAAATGTAGATGATGACCTTGGAGATCCTACGGAAGACTTGGAAATGACAGACTACGAACAAGATTCGTTGGATTTTGAATTAATAAGTGGCTTCCAGGAAACATCATTCACAGACCCTGTTGGCCCCGTTGCTGGAGCTAAACTGACTAAATTAAAAATTAAAGTATTATTGGATACTATTGATGCAGTTATCAAAAAAAGTGGCGTGCCAGTTAATCGAACTGAATTACAATTAAATACATATGTAGGAAAGGATGGAGAGTTGTATGATAACATAAGAAATCAACGGATTACAAGAAACGGTAAACTTTTAGCCAAAAGTACAATAAAAAGTAAAATTGGTACTGCAGCTGCTAATAGGCTTTTCGAGGACACTGCTGTTGACACTGCTGCTACCGGTCCGTTGTTACCATTAAATGTGGATGAAGTCGAAGCTATAGATCTCACACCACCAATGGTTGGTCAATTAAGAGACTATCAGGCCTACCTCAGAAGAGACACTGCAGGTAATAAAGATGAAATCAGTAAGGTTGAAAACAAAATTGAAGAATGGAATGAACTCAACCCTGAATATACAATCATGCGTAAAGAACTTGATACAGTAGCCATGCGTAAAGAAGATTTGTATGATAGAAAAAAAGAATTGGAAAACAGACAACTGATACTTTACGTAATAAGTTAGCTGAGACATCTTCGTTGAAAGAAGTACTCAAAGACTAAAATCTTAGTATTAAAGATAAACTGGTAATTCTTTTCAAACGTAATGGAGTTACTATCGTTTCATTGGCAACAGCACTCGGTTTAGTTATAACTACCATAGCTATTGCATTAGGTATTAAATCACCATCCACTAGTAGTAGCGGTAGAGGTAGTGGTAGCAGCAGTGGACCAGTCAAAGCAGTTATTAAACGTGTTGCAGATGTATTAAAATGGCTCGGTAATAAAGCAGCTATGGCACTGCCAGGTATTATTGGTACTATCGTGGCATTCGTTTTAAAAACAGCGGGACAAGTTGTAGGATTTATAGCTGAACATGTATGGCTGTTGGCAACTGCAATAGCGGTATACCTTTATGAACGGATTTTAACTAAACGAGCAAAAAAAATAAATAGTATAAAATAGTATAAAATTAAATATACTACTATTTTTTGTATTTAGTATAATATAATATAGAAAAAATGCCTTACAATAGAGAACTTCAAGGTGACTACTCAAAATTGAAAGCACTCGGTAGTAAAGGAGAACGAACTCATCACGTTGTAACGTATAATCCAAATCGCGCAAAACCCGGTGAAGTTTTATATATCAGATGCCCAAAATTAGAGGACACTGTTGTTCTAACGGATAAATTTAATCTCGTCTTTGACCTTAAACTAGAAGGTCATAAAAAGAACTTCGTTGTTCAAAACCTGTCTGCCAACGTCATCAGTCGATTAGTTTTAAAATTCGAAGGAGAAATCTTAATGGATTTAACAAACTACAATTTAGTACAAACGTATAAAGATCTGTATTCAGATAGAACAAATAAAACGCTGTATGGAATTCAGTCAGAATATCTCCGAAAATTGAGAAGCGATAATATTGATGGAGTCGGTGGTGGGGATTACTTTGGAGAGGCTGCACTTTATAAGGCATACGGTAAAAAATATGCGATCGATCTAGCGAAATTACATCCTATACTGAATGGTCATGGAGCCGTATATCCTTCGAGCTTAGGAAGTCATATCGAATGGGAGATTACTCTTGCTCCTGTTAATAAAATCCTAGTAAGTGAAGACACGGCTGGTTGGGATTATACTTTAACAAACATTCAACTTGAATATGAAACGATAAGAGATCCAAAGTTAGCTATGGAAATTAAAGGTTACTATAACAGTGGCAAAAGTTTTCTTTACGAACATATCCAACATTTCAGAACAATTAACTTCTCTGGTACGGATACAATTATTAACGAGAACATTAATATACCACGTAGAAGCTTGAAAGGAATTTTTGTATTATTCAGTAAACCACAACTACAGGAAGATTTAAACACCGAACTATTCTTTAATCCTAGTATTAATTCTGTTGCAATAACGATAGAAGGTATCGCAAATAAAGTGTATGCACAGGGATTATCTCCTAGAAAATTTTGGGAAGAAACCAGACGTTATTTCATGTCATCCGAGTTCTGTTGCGACAAACTAGAGGAAATAACTGAGGAAAACTTTCTGTTAAATAAATATTGTCTGTTTATTGATTTAAGAAGTTTTAAGGATAATAGATATCATGGTAGTGGTCTGAAAGTCATGAATACAAAAGATGGGGTTCAACTGGAATAACTGCAAATATTTTCATCATAAGTGATGCCATGCTTAAAATTCAAGCATCTAAATTAGAATCTATTATGTATTAATAGTATATTATGATCTGGCTTGACCCTCAATATGCTTATTAGTGCACTGACATGTTCGGGTAAAACAGAGTTCATTATGGAACTGTTACAAACGTATTATAAAAACGTATTCGATTACATAATCATAATCTGTCCGACGTTCATAAACAATAAAGCTTACGATAAAAAATGTATTTACAAAGACTCGGACATTATTATAATGATTCCCAACATAGAAAAAATAAATGAAAGTATTGAACTCGTGCATGAGTGTTATAAAAATACAAAAATTCTCATCATACTAGATGACTGCGCTTTCACGAAGGATGTCAAATCTCGTGTCAATATTTTAACTAAGTTAGCATTTTCAGCTCGTCATGATAATATTAGCGTATGGGTACTTACGCAACAATTTACAAGTATCACTAAGACATTTCGAGAAAACATCGGTATGCTTGTTCTTTATTACACACCGAGTAAAAATGATGTGAAAGAAATAATTGAAAACTATGGGATGGAATTAAATAAGGAAGAAATTAGTGAATATATAAAACAATTAAAATATACTCCTTATAGTAAATTAGTATTTCGTTTAAGACAACCATATAGTATAGATCTGGTATAATGTTAATCAATGATATTTTGTGGCTATTTATTCAGTTAGGTATCATATACTATTTTTTAAAAATAAAATATTTCATACATATATATAAAATAAAATGGAACAGTCGTTGGCAGAAATTTTACAGCCAGTTGAAACAATACCAACAACAGTGACATCAGAACAAGTGTCTCCAATAGTTAAGTACAGAGAAAGATTACTTTGTATCATTGCTGCTGGACAATCAAAAGCTTTCTTGGGAAAAAATTTCACTCTCGAATATATTGAAAAAGCGAGCGATAAAGAAATTGAAAATTATTATAAGATATATGAAAGCACTTACAGTTCTCTCGTAAGTGACAATATTGTAAATGGAGTTTTATTTGGGATTAGTAAAATAATAGGACTTGTGCTTCCAGTACATAATGTGAATAAATTAAGTGACGACTTGAAAAACAATTTTCTTGTTACGAATCAATTCAAACAACTTACTGGAAAGTTAGCATACAGTTATGGTCCTCTTTTGGCATTGACAAGTGGTGGTCTCACCATTTTAAATAATATTAATTTTGCAACACATAGTTGTCCCAAGAAAAGTGACTTGAATGAAAAGAATGACTTGAATAGTCAAATTAAAAAAAATGACTTGAATGACTTGAATGACTTGAGTCAACTTGATCAAGAACTTGTTAAAGAACTTGCTATAGAACTTGACCAAGAACTTGACCAAGATATTGAAAACAACTTGAAAATTGACTTAGTTGAAAAGAGTTTCAAAAAATTAAAGTAATTTAAAAAGACTTGAAAAGAAAAATATTTTAAATATTTTGTATTATATAGTTATTATATAGTTATTATATATATATATATTAGTGTAAAAAATGAGTGATACAGAAAGTATAACACAACCACAAGTAGAGACTGTTGCTACAAACAGTAAAACTAAAAATCCAGGTCGAGTTGCATGGGGAAAAAAATTAGCAGTAATTTCAGCTGAATCAAAAAAACGAAAAAAATCAAAAACGAGAGAACCGATAGTCGATAGCGTTAAATCGATAGAACCAACTAAGGCAACTGAGCCAGACAATAAAAGCTCGCAATTTAATAGTACTAATACTATGGTTTTATTAACTCTTGGTTCATTAGTAATTGGGGCAGCTGGTTTATATTATAAAAGACAGTGGTTTTTACAATCAAGTGATATTGCAAGCACCAAGTCGTCAGCAGAGCCAACAGAGTCTAAACAATTAACGACATTAGAACCAGTTAAAAATAAAGCTCTGCAAGCTCTACTTGAAATGGAATAATATGGATCATTAATTATTTATTACATTTTTATTTTTTTTAATTATATATATATATTATATAATATATGACAGACTATACTAAACTAATCGTGAATGGTCTATATGATGAAGCAGTTTTATCTGCTTTAACAATAACTAATAGTTTTATACTTGACAAGACTATAAAGATGGCTCCAGACAGTCCTAAAACAAGTACTTCATTCAAAAAGTTTGCTTCTCTCGCAATAGCTGTGAGTGGAGCAGTATTAGAGAAAGATATGTTGGAACAAAGAAATATGTTACCAGTTGATCCTTATAAATAAATATAAATAAATATAAAGGATAAATATAAAGGAATGTAATATAATAAAAAAAAAGAATATTAAAAAGAATAATTTAATATAATATATCTTAATAGAATATATAATATAATATAATGGGTGCAGCTGTTGCGATGATAGTTGGTGGAGCTATTTTAAATGCAACTGCCTTTGTTGGAGGTAGTTATATAGCTAAGGCAGCTTCAGGTGACGATATGAAAGAAGAACATGAAAAAGAATTAAAGAGACATGATTTAGCTTTGGAGAATTTCAGTAAAGATCGAGAAGTATGGTTGGAACATAGGCAAAAAGTATTAGATTTTATAGCGAAACAAAATTTTTTAGATGTTCATGCGAGACAAAATCTGATTCTGACTGATCAAAACTTAAATTTATATCTTGAATTTCATCCAGAGAGTACACAGAGTACACTCACAAGTCTTGAAAATGAACCACAGTTCGATGATTATTATCAACCTTCTGATGATATGAAGTTATATCAATACATTTATTTAGCTGGTGGTGGAATATTATTAGTTTATTTAACAAAAAATATATAATATAATATAACAAACTAATAAACTAACTATATAATGAAATGTCAATTATGTAAACGAAATGATGTAGCAACTGTAGTCAGTGATCGTACTAACATTTTCAGTACACTTTGTTTTAATTGTATTGATTTAATGAACAAAAAAATAAACGAAGTAAACAAAAAAAACTGGTATAACATCATACATTGTAACATATGTAGAAAATTCAATATACCTCATAATGATATTTGTAAAAACATTTGTGGTAAGATCTATGGAAGGTTTCACTGTTTTGACTGTTGTAATTCATTAAATAAACCTTTAGATGAATCTTTAGATGAAAACTTTGAACATGATCAAAGAAGTCAAAACAAACAACAAGCGACCTATCGGTCAGAATAGCTCCGCTGTTTTTTTTTTTAATTTAATTTTTTATTTTGGTGACATGTAGAAGTGCACGGTTCAGGTCTTCAGCTCTTCACTATGCAGTTTTGTTTTAGCGATGCAATAAAGTGGTTAGTGGAAACGTTTCATATGATGTCTCACTATAAAACACATTTTACACAGAAGTTGGTAATGTATTGTACTTTTATACCATAGTCACCATTTTATAACAAAAATCTACTGTTATGAAAAATTGCACACAATCTCAGAAAAAAATGACTGGGAAATGCACACAAGAAAAAGAAAAAAAGAGGATTTTGAGGTTGGCTATAAATAATTCCAGTGTCTTACAGCTGTAACCCTGGAAAATTTTAATGATGAATGAAATAAACTAGGGATCTAAAATAATTTTGAGGCAATTTGAATTTCAATTTTCTAACAAATTTACAAAGTCAACAACATTCAACTTGTACTAGTTGTGGTAGATATATATAGGGAAGAAATGTATTAATCGCCATCTTAGTTTCCGTACGGCGACAATCTCAAGTACCCGAAAGAGAGTCATTCTCAGCCATACGTTACAGTGGTAACACTCGTTCATGTTCGGTTACCTTTCACAAAGAAAACACAACGAAATGGTTGAAATGATCTTTTTTGTATTTCTTTTCATCACAACAACAAAATCTGCGTGATCAAAAGTGTTGTAAACTAAACCAGAAAGAATTATCGGACTGGCTAAACTTCCCGATGAACTGGAGTAAGGTCCTACTACTTCCAAGTAAGCCTCGATAGTACTATAGTACATGAGAAAATCGTCTCAAACTGGCGATACAACTTTCAAAATATAACTTGACATGTCTTCATTTGTTAGAGTTGTACAATTCAAGACGGGTTTTCACTCGAAAACAACAATTCTGTGAATAATGACACTCTGAACGCAGCGATTTCTCGGACGATGTTACCACTGTAACGTATGGCTGACAACGACTTGCTTCCGGGTTAGTCCCTCGTGCATAAGGGTGGATTGTCGGCGATTAATACACACATCGTCTGATATTTTAATTCACAGTGTTTCTTGTGACCGGCGCCTGTCAGCAGACTCTGCCATTTTTTTCATCATTCCATTGTATTTAAACCTTGTACTTGACATTTCGCAATATTTATATTTCTCAACAAAATACCTCAACATGCCTCACTTCGCTCGTACTCAAAGCAGCCCCGCGCGTAGTCCTGCTTGCATACGGAGGAATTCGGGACTCGATTCTGACAATTGTCCCTCCCCTCCGGTGTTTAGAGTCAAGTCAGTAATACAGACTCGTGCACCCGAGGACTACCCCGCGCGGTATGATCACTGACACTGATGACATGATGAGAGAGAACCTTTTCGGATTTACATGTAAAACGGGGAAAGATACGCAAAACATAATGCAAAGTCTGAAGCCAAATTAAAGTTGTAATTATTTTAATTATTTTTACTTGCCAAATATTTGCATTTTGGAAAGGCAAGACACGTTCATGTCATTTAACTTTACATGTGAACTGTCGGCCATAACTTCAACCGCATGCCTGGCATGCCCTTCCTTACGCAAGTTGTCTGAATTCTGGTTCACTGTCATTCCAAATTGCACGACAATATAGAATTAACCACAAGTTACATGTTATCTGAAAACATCACACTTTTATAGTGGGTCTGAAGTGTGATTTTAGTGAGTACCAAGAACGTCCTGTGTTGATACTCAAGATACTTGCTGTGGAAAATCGCTCGGTCGAATGAGGTCACCTCCAGCTTCTGGTCGAATCAGGATAGAGTATGCAAATGAGGATGTTGCGGACTGGCTGATTATGTAGAAGGGTGCAGAATTGGATTTGAAGTTTACAACCCTGTTTCGAACAAACGCTTGTCATTTGGGCGCCCAATGCGTAGAATTATGACTTTAGCACATATTACATTGCTTGTTTGACGTCAATAGTGTCTTTTGAAAAGTGGCAGTTTACTTAAAGTCTCGTCGACTGATTTCCAATATGGCGTCGGTCATTATGCTCATTAACATATTCATTTTTTTTTTCAAATTACAAAAAAAACACATAAAAAATAAAAATGAGGATGTGCTGACTTGAAATTAACAAATCTGAGTAAGCTACCCCCTGCGCATCAACACGCCAGATATCAAAGCAATCTAATAAGAGGTTTTCAAGGAGTTGATGAAAATGACATTTTATGAAAAAAAATCATAAAAAATTGAAAATGGCACAGATCAACTTGGCATGAACAAATCTGAATAGCCTCCCCCCAGGGAACATGCACACCAAATACCTAAGAATACTGACTGTCACTTCCGGAGAAAATAATGAAAATATAAAAGTTTGACGGACACCTATGATTCACTCTACTCTCTATACCTCAATACCCACCTATACCTAAAGCTACGCTTTCAGCTTTCGCTGACAGCGGAGCTAAAAAAGTCGAAGCATCTATAACCCTAAAAACCACATTAAAAAAGTTTTAAAAAAATATAAACTAAATTATTATCTTTTAAGAACTGTTACTATAATATTTTCGTCAATTGATGAAGTTTATACAGATCCAACACGTAGATCACTCAACTTCAGTGTAATTATAAAAGTAATTCTATTATACTTAGGAGAATATCAGGAAGCTGCACTAATACCAGCGTTGAAAATGGAAGCATTTTCACAGAATCAAATTTTTAAACGATTTTGGGATAAATGGAATGCAGAATATCTTTTTAAAACTGAAGTTAAATCAACCAAAAAAAATCAGGTTTTTTGAATGATCAATAAATTATGATTTAACTGTTATTTAACATCTTTTTTTCCCATTATTTTTTGTTTTACTACATCAAAATCCATAAGAGTATAACTATGATACGAATTATTTGGATTTCTCATAGATTTTTTTAATCCACGTGAAACAATTAATGGGGGTTTATTTGTAAGAATCTCATCTATCATTCTGCTAGGAGCGTAAGTATAATAAAGTTCGTTAAGAGTTATTGGATTATTAAGACAAATCCATAATCCAGGACCGTAATAACAACGGATTTCCTGATATCGAGTAATCAAAAATGGTTTTTCTGTAGGAACTTCTCTCCATTTGATTGTAGGAATTTCTTGGATCTTTCTTTTTTCATCTAAAATATCTAATAATAAATCCTCACCATTCTCTGAAGGATTAGCAATAGCAGGATCAAGCGGAGAAAGAGAACTAAATGGACTAAGTGGACTTGATTCAATTGTGTCATCTTCGAAAGTGGTCGGTTTTTGACTTTGTTCGTTTGACATTTTGAATTTATGCTATGCTTGTGTGTATATACTCTGTTTTTATTTGTTTAATTGAGTGTACGATGTATATACTATGAGTCGCTATGTGTTACTAAGGGTTTATTTACCTTAAAATTGATTAAATAAGGGGTATGTCGTCTTAAAACTGGTTTAAACTGGTTCTAAAATTGATTTTAATACAGTTTTAAGACTTATTTTACCTTAAAATTGATTAAATAAAGGGTATGTCGTTAAAGTGATTCAAAACTCCCATTAATTATACTACTAGTGTTGACAGGAATAACAGACAGAATTCTTGGCGTAGCCATGGTAGCGAAGGGTGTTTTATTGACTGTAATTTTATTACACTATACAATGTCTGCAAATTTGGGCATGCAGTGATATATTTTGCTCAACGATTTAAACCCCTCTTCCCCCGGCCCCCACATTCACACAAAGTACGAAAATATGAAATAAATAAAACATGCATTTTCAATATCGAGATCACATAGATGTAACTTATTTATCCACATACAACCTTGGTGTGTTCTCCAAGCCATCCTGTACAGCTATCAATGTGTACGGCCCATATTGCACTGCAATTTGCATATCACTGATGGGATCATCATGTCGTCAACAATTCTTAATCTAAACATCCTTAAGACTGTTCCAACAAAATTTCAGACCGATCTGGCCAGTAGTTTTTGAGTTTATGTTTTTTGACCAAAAAATCACATTTTTTGACCCAAATCACACACCGGTGGTAAGATCATTTTGATTTGAACAATTTCCCAACAACCAGACACCCAAGGTAATATACCCACCAAATATCATGACAATTGGTTCCGCGGTTTTTGACATTAAGTTCTTTACACACACACACACACACACACACACACACACACACACACACACACTTTGCAATACCTATAGCGCTACTGAACCTTACCAGTTCAGTTGTGCTAAAAATACTGTGCATGGCTTTTTTGTTGACTATTTTGCTATAAAACATTATGAGTTTTTACTTTCACGCACATCATAAACTCTGAGGATTATTTGTCATGAAATTTAACTGAAAACAGAAGTAAATGTTGACATAGTTTGATGTAATTTATATTCAACAGTTATATCGGCATTGTGACGTATGTTGACATAGTTTGATGTAATTTATATTCAACAGTTATTTCGGTGTTGTGACGTACGTTGACATAGTTCGATGTAATTTATATTCAACAGTTATTTCGGTGTTGTGACGTACGTTGACATAGTTCGATGTAATTTATATTCAACAGTTATTTCGGTGTTGTGACGTACGTTGACATAGTTCGATGTAATTTATATACAACAGTTATTTCGGTGTTGTGACGTACGTTGACATAGTTCGATGTAATTTATATTCAACAGTTATTTCGGTGTTGTGACGTATGTTGACATAGTTCGATGTAATTTATATTCAACAGTTACTTCGGCATTGTGATGTATGTTGACATAGTTTGATGTAATTTATATTCAACAGTTATTTCGGCGTTGTGATGTATGTTGACATAGTTTGATGTAATTTATATTCAACAGTTATTACAGTGTTGTGACGTATGTTGACATAGTTTGCTGTAATTTATATTCAACAGTTATTTTGGTTTTGTGACATGTTGACATAGTTTGATGTAATTTATATTCAACAGTTATTACAGTGTTGTGACGTATGTTGACATAGTTTGATGTAATTTATATTCAACAGTTACTTCGGCATTGTGACGTATGTTGACATAGTTCGATGTAATTTATATTCAAGTTATTTTGGTGTTGTAACGTATGTTGACATAGTTCGATGTAATTTATATTCAAGTTATTTTGGTGTTGTGACATGTTGACATAGTTCGATGTAATTTATATTCAACAGTTATTACAGTGTTGTGACGTATGTTGACATAGTTCGATGTAATTTATATTCAACAGTTATATCGGTGTTGTGACGTATGTTGACATAGTTTGCTGTAATTTATATTCAACAGTTATTTTGGTTTTGTGACATGTTGACATAGTTTGATGTAATTTATATTCAACAGTTATTACAGTGTTGTGACGTATGTTGACATAGTTTGATGTAATTTATATTCAACAGTTACTTCGGCATTGTGACGTATGTTGACATAGTTCGATGTAATTTATATTCAACAGTTATTACAGTGTTGTGATGTATGTTGACATAGTTCGATGTAATTTATATTCAACAGTTATTTCAGTGTTGTGACGTATGTTGACATAGTTTGATGTAATTTATATTCAACAGTTATTTTGGTTTTGTGACATGTTGACATAGTTTGATGTAATTTATATTCAACAGTTATTACAGTGTTGTGACGTATGTTGACATAGTTTGATGTAATTTATATTCAACAGTTACTTCGGCATTGTGACGTATGTTGACATAGTTCGATGTAATTTATATTCAACAGTTATTACAGTGTTGTGATGTATGTTGACATAGTTCGATGTAATTTATATTCAACAGTTATTTCAGTGTTGTGACGTATGTTGACATAGTTTGATGTAATTTATATTCAACAGTTATTTCAGTGTTGCGACGTATGTTGACATAGTTTGCTGTAATTTATATTTAACAGTTATTACAGTGTTGCGATGTATGTTGACATAGTTTGATGTAATTTATATTTAACAGTTATTTCGGTGTTGTGACGTATGTTGACATAGTTCGCTGTAATTTATATTCAACAGTTATTTCAGCGTTGTGACGTATGTTGACATAGTTTGATGTAATTTATATTCAACAGTTATTACAGTGTTGCGATGTATGTTGACATAGTTTGATGTAATTTATATTTAACAGTTATTTCGGTGTTGTGACGTATGTTGACATAGTTCGCTGTAATTTATATTCAACAGTTATTTTGGTTTTGTGACATGTTGGCATAGTTTGATGTAATTTATATTCAACAGTTATTACAGTGTTGTGACGTATGTTGACATAGTTTGCTGTAATTTATATTCAACAGTTACTTCAGCATTGTGACGTATGTTGACATAGTTCGATGTAATTTATATTCAACAGTTATTACAGTGTTGTGATGTATGTTGACATAGTTCGATGTAATTTATATTCAACAGTTATTTCAGTGTTGTGACGTATGTTGACATAGTTTGATGTAATTTATATTCAACAGTTATATCGGTGTTGTGACGTATGTTGACATAGTTTGCTGTAATTTATATTCAACAGTTATTTTGGTTTTGTGACATGTTGACATAGTTTGATGTAATTTATATTCAACAGTTATTACAGTGTTGTGACGTATGTTGACATAGTTTGATGTAATTTATATTCAACAGTTACTTCGGCATTGTGACGTATGTTGACATAGTTCGATGTAATTTATATTCAACAGTTATTACAGTGTTGTGATGTATGTTGACATAGTTCGATGTAATTTATATTCAACAGTTATTTCAGTGTTGTGACGTATGTTGACATAGTTTGATGTAATTTATATTCAACAGTTATTTCAGTGTTGCGACGTATGTTGACATAGTTTGCTGTAATTTATATTTAACAGTTATTACAGTGTTGCGATGTATGTTGACATAGTTTGATGTAATTTATATTTAACAGTTATTTCGGTGTTGTGACGTATGTTGACATAGTTCGCTGTAATTTATATTCAACAGTTATTTCAGCGTTGTGACGTATGTTGACATAGTTTGATGTAATTTATATTCAACAGTTATTACAGTGTTGCGATGTATGTTGACATAGTTTGATGTAATTTATATTTAACAGTTATTTCGGTGTTGTGACGTATGTTGACATAGTTCGCTGTAATTTATATTCAACAGTTATTTCGGCGTTGTGACGTATGTTGACATAGTTTGATGTAATTTATATTCAACAGTTATTACAGTGTTGTGACGTATGTTGACATAGTTCACTGTAATTTATATTCAACAGTTATTTCAGTGTTGCGACGTATGTTGACATAGTTTGCTGTAATTTATATTCAACAGTTATTACAGTGTTGTGACGTATGTTGACATAGTTCGATGTAATTTATATACAACAGTTATTACAGTGTTGTGACGTATGTTGACATAGTTTGATGTAATTTATATTCAACAGTTATTACAGTGTTGTGACGTATGTTGACATAGTTCGATGTAATTTATATACAACAGTTATTTCGGTGTTGTGACGTACGTTGACATAGTTCGATGTAATTTATATTCAACAGTTATTACAGTGTTGTGACGTATGTTGACATAGTTCGATGTAATTTATATTTAACAGTTATTACAGTGTTGTGACGTATGTTGACATAGTTTGATGTAATTTATATTCAACAGTTATTTCAGCGTTGTGACGTATGTTGACATAGTTCGATGTAATTTATATTCAACAGTTATTTCGGCATTGTGACGTATGATAAAGCCCAGGAATATAGTATAAGCTACGGAGGCCGAGATGACGTTGTGGTCGCTTGTCTCTTCCGTAAGGAAGGTTATATATTAGGGATGAAGTCTGTGTGTCTGTGTCTGTGTGTGTGTGTGTGTTTCCCTTGGATCTGCACTCTGCATTGGCTGGACAAACATGAGAAAAAATAAGACTGAGGCAGAGTATTTAAGTGATGCAAACTCACCAGAAAACAATTTTTTTCCCTTAGCCTTAAAATAGGTTTACAATGAGTACGGAGTTCACAAACAGGTGAAATATTTATCATTGTTTCAATTTCGTCAAATATGGACATATCATTTTCAAATTTCACACACTAATGCGCAGATGAATAAACAGAAATCGTGTCTTTTTAGACTTTCGATTAGAAGTTTAGGAAGTATTATATTGACCTTGAACCATCTCCTTTTTACCATGTTCTTTTCCAATTTCTCTCGATAACAAACTACCGCTGTTTGTTGCAAGGCTTGTACATTATCATTTATCGAGCTCTGTATCTCAGGATATAAATACACTCTCACATATTTATCAAATGTAATAATCTATCATTTATACCCAAATGTATGTGGTCAAAATATGGAAAATAGACCAAGCCTCGTCTAGCCTACGAAGAAAATTTCACGACAATGTATCAATAATGGTGACCTATACATTGACCTCTATATAATTAGTGTAGTGAGGGTGCGCCACTCAATAAAATCTTGACAATTTTCCTGTAGTGATTAAAGGAATGTGAAATAGTCTACATGCAACGAGTAGACAGACTGACTTGTAAACTCATGGTGGGACAGAAGGAAGTTCAACACGCATATGCCATATCCCGGGTATGTAGGGGATCACGAAAGCCGAGTGAAGTCGAGGATGGCAAACTTTCCTGTGTTGAGAATAGGAGGCGGGCATTTGAACAACATTTTTGACAACTAACTTTCATTGGGACTTGAAAAATCACAGATATATCGATGACAAATGGATAACATTTACCTACTTTGCATATCACTGCTGATTATCATGGTTATATGGATGACAAATGATAAAATTTTGAAATTTATAGGACAACTTCATCATATTTTTCAACTTGAAAAAATGAAGTGAAATAACATTGATCATGATCCAATTGTTTGTAACTCAATAAATTGTAAAAAAAAAAAAAAAACCCTTATAAATCAAACATACAGAGATAGTTGTTGTACTTCCAATTACAAATATCTTGCAATTTCATGATAAACAAACATACTTCAAAGACCAATGCTGTTTCACATTGGTTAGTCATGTTGGAAGACATGGAAAAATTTAGAAATCAAAATCCAAAATTTATACCTTTATGTTATCCATTTGGCTACACTGACGTCACTGATTTATTAGACTAATTCCGACATTATTATCAATACAGACCAAAAACACTGTATAATCTTTTCAGATAATATCATCTTAAATGCAATTGTACATTCAAACCTAAAACATCCAGTAGAAACCAATACTGTGACCAACACGATTCAATAATTCTGAATGGCTTAATGTGGTGACATAGTTAGTTCCAGAGTAGACTCTACTCAGATTGAAATGTGAAACAACATATGCCAAGACCTTGTTTGTAACTCAATAAAATCCAAAAGATTAATAAATTGTGTAAAATCTTCGTTATTATATGTACAATAACAAAGTTTTCTACAGATGTTTATATATAGCTTTTTTGCAATGTACTAAGTTACAAACGCAGACCTGGTCTATGTTGTTTTATGTTGCTTTTTTGCAATGTACTATGTTACAAACGCAGACCTGGTATATGTTGTTTTATGTTGCTTTTTCAAGTAGGACGCCATAATAAAATTGTTTTATAAATTAACACACTACCTATCGGTCAGAATGGCTCCGCTATTTTATTGTTGTTAGGGTTTTTCTTCTTTTTTCCTCTTCTGCCATTTTTTTGTCGAGCTAGAACTAGAAAACTGTTGCCCATAAACCTTTCAAACTTGGTAGGCTTATCGGGGACCATGAGTACTTGTGCACCTGACCTAGAAATTTCAGGCTGGTCATGTGACAAGGCTGCCATATTGGATTTTGTGAAAATGTTAAAATTATTTCTTCTCAAAACCAAGGGGTCCAGTTGGCTCGAAATTTGATACATAGTATGCATGTCCCCTACCCTTTTAATTTTGTCAATAAAATTGGTTTTTCCTTTAAAAATCTGTTTCTCCAGAACGAGCAGTCCACTTGGTGTGACCTTTTGTGTATAGCATCATCTAAGTGATGTCTTTCAAGTTTGCAAAAAGCATCGCAATCGGTTGCCCGCTATGGTGGCCATATTGGATTTGACGAAAATTTAAAAATGACAAATTGTCCAAAAGCACTGCACTGATTGACTTGCATTTTGGCAAATATAATCAACTACTTGACTACTTTAAAGTTTGTAAATGAGAAAAAATTTCAATGCGTAGTTTCATGGCAATCATTGATTTAAGAAATCCAGTGGCCAAAATGTTCTTCTCTGAAACCAGTGTATATATAACCTTACAATTTGGCAAACCGCTTGGGCCCCGCAATGCTGCTTGCAGCTTTAATTATTATTATTATTAAATAACACAAAAATATAGATTATTAATTGAAGGATGGAAATCACATTTGGAAATTACCCTTATATCTTTATTAATTTGTTTAATTTGTTTTTGTAACATGTTGAAGTGGTTCTGTTGTTCAGCTCTTCCACTATGCAGTTTTGTTTTAGATTTTCTAGCTCTGTTTCAGACATTGCACAAATTTGCAGGCTACTGCATATATTTAACAGGGTTCTCCGCAAGATTTGTTGATAGGATAATGGCTCATTAGAATAAAGTAGCATAAATATGCATAACATTAATATTCATGAGTCACTTAATGATAAAAATCAAAGTACATCATAACAACAAAGTAGTACACATGGCAAAAGGAAAGTTAAAGGACAATTTATTACCCATTCCAAACTTTAGATAACTTTAGATATCAATTTTTTTCAACCAGTGTTTTTGATTATTATTCTTAGGAAAGCTGAAATTATTTCAATCTAAATGTCCACAGATAAAGTAGACTTTTGAAATACTAAAAGTTTGTGCACAGCTGCATGCAGGCATCGTGTGCGAAACGTGAGACTTACTATACTTCACTATTGAGGACTCCAAAAACTTGTGCCAGTTTGTGTCACATCACAGCCGCCATATTGAAAAATCCATGCTCTTTCATCACAGTCATACAATATAACCGTACAATGTCAAACTGGAAACTGAAAGTGTTTTCAGAGTAAAATTGAACATGAAACTGATAATCAGAGATAATATCGGCACTTTATCGAAAGGTACATTAGTCTTTTAAACTCTTCCACGAAACTGAAGAATGCACATCGAATGTCTATTCACACATAGCCTTCATCATTCATGCAGGCATTGATTTGATGTCGTTAGTTAACACTTCATCTTTGTAAATAGTGAAGTATTTGTCATTCTTGTAATTAAAGATCATCTACATTGTTCTTTTCACAATGAGTTTTTTATGATTCATTGTTCATTTTTACATCAGTGAAGCTGCTATTGTGTAAGCAGCACTGATTTTGAGCTCACTGAATACGATCGCAGGATGTGGGAGTCCATGAAGGCATTGTGGGCCATGCTATTTTGGCCTGTGGTAGCTGTGGAGAACCCTGATGCCCGGGACACATATGGACTGCCTGAGCCAAATTTAGAGGTCTAATCGATATTAAAAGTCAATTTGTAAATAAACTAGAATGTTACAAACCATATATAACCTAAGTTATGATCATTCAAGTCTTCTTTTATTGTTTCAGGCTAAAACCTTTTGTTCACCTAGACCTCAGCACATTCTATCTGAACACCATCTTGTTTCCTGGAATGTACTATTCTGTAGATGGGGTGCAGAATTTGAATGTTTCAAACAGATACTTGTCGCTGAGGGCGCAAGATGCGTAGAATTCTGTAGCATATTACATTGCTTGTTATCTGCTGTCAATGGTGTCTTTTGAAAAGTAACTGTTTACTTCAGTCTAGTGGGCTGATTTCCAATATGGCATCTGTCAAAATGAGCATGCATCTAATTGACATATTTCATAAAATACACACAGAAATTCACAAAAAATAGAAAAGAACATGCACTGACTTGAAATTAACAAATCTCAGTAAGCTACCCTCTGTGCATCTACATTGCAGATATCAAAGCAATCTAACAAGTAGTATTTGAGAAGAAGTTCATTTTGTGGTGTAATAACTTTCAATTCAATTCAATATGGCCACATTAATTTATGTGTTCTAGAGTAGACTCTTACTAGAATGAGATTAACAAGTAACCTATAATATGACATCACTAATTTTACCACAAATCTCATTCAAATCAAAACTTGGAAATCCCATCTCATCATTTTGTCTAGTACTTACTGGATAACCCCGACTTATATTTCAAACATTTACAATTATGTGAAACCAAATTTAAAAAGTACAATAAATTTCTCAGTTTGGGCTAAAACTTTTCACTTACTTTAAAATCAGATTGTAATTAACTTTAATTTCCAAGATGGTGGGATGTAACACCAAAAGAAATTCTCTAAGATTTTGTCTTTTACTCAAAAGTTTACTCCAAGGTCTATGGGACTGTGATTGCCGTTCAACAAATCATGATCTCTTGTAGAGAAACATACTGCAGTACTTTCTAGGAAAATATAATGTATATACAGCACTTATCCAGAAACACATTTAGTACTATGCTGAGGGTCAATACAATGATATTTTTTAGAATACAGTACTTTCTATGAATCAATCATAAACAGTTTCAGGGATATCAGATTTGCAACCATTACTACAAATTTAACAAAACTTGGAAGTCTTCAAAAAAATTTGACAAATCAACCCAATAGATCTGTCAAATCAACCCAATAGATCTGTCAAATCAACCCAATAGATCTGTCAAATCAACCCAATAGATCTGTCAAATCAACCCGATAGATCTGTCAAATCAACCCGATAGATCTGTCAAATCAACCCGATAGATCTGTCAAATCAACCCAATAGATCTGTCAAATCAACCCAATAGATCTGTCAAATCAACCCGATAGATCTGTCAAATCAACCCGATAGATCTGTCAAATCAACCCGATAGATCTGTCAAATCAACCCGATAGATCTGTCAAATCAACCCAATAGATCTGTCAAATCAACCCAATAGATCTGTCAAATCAACCCGATAGATCTGTCAATCAACCCGATAGATCTGTCAATCAACCCGATAGATCTGTCAAATCAACCCAATAGATCTGTCAATCAACCCAATAGATCTGTCAATCAACCCGATAGATCTGTCAAATCAACCCGATAGATCTGTCAATCAACCCGATAGATCTGTCAAATCAACCCAATAGATCTGTCAATCAACCCAATAGATCTGTCAAATCAACCCAATAGATCTGTCAATCAACCCAATAGATCTGTCAATCAACCCAATAGATCTGTCAAATCAACCCAATAGATCTGTCAATCAACCCGATAGATCTGTCAAATCAACCCAATAGATCTGTCAATCAACCCAATAGATCTGTCAAATCAACCCGATAGATCTGTCAATCAACCCAATAGATCTGTCAAATCACTACTGGCTGTATTTTGTTTCACCTGTTCTGTTCCTCCTCCAGGTTGAATGTGTTGCCTTTGTTGTTGATTTTGTACTGCCATTTGATTCATTGACATCTTTTGTTTGCTTGCATGTGATGGTCCAAGTAAGTCATCAAATGCTGACAAATCTATATTACTTTGCTGTGACTGTGATGGTGCCACTGATGGAGTTGTAGGTCTTCCATACAGAGCAGACTGTTGTCCCATTCCCATTCCAACACCATAACCCATGCTGGAAGACGTCCCCATTCCAAATCCATGGGTTGTGGAGGTTGACATTCCAAATCCAGGGGTTGTGTATTGTGAAGTTGATACTGTGTTATGTGCAGGCATTCCACCCATACCCATACCAATTCCTGTAGCCATACCACCACTTGAACCTATACCCAATGTACTGTATGCACTTCCTGTAGACATCCCTTGGCCAGTATTTTGCATATTACTTGTATGTGCTGGTGTTTGAATGGATGATGTAGTACCTGTAGTATACATCAATGATGCTGCAGGTTGTGAATTCAAACCAGTCTTGCCTTGACTTCTGTCTTGTCTTGTATTAGTAGACATTAAAGTGTGTGTTAAATCTGTAGCCAATGGTTTCATGGTTTTAGGAACTTCATTTGGTGTCAGCGGTTTTTGACTTTTCAATCTTCGTTGCAGTTCTTGATCTTTTAGTAACTTTTGTTTTTCTTCTAGACTAAGTGAGACTTTTGTTGACTTACTAGGATCAGTGTTGTCAATGGGAGTACAAGCTCCATGTGAGGCAGCATTCAGCTTTTCAGGTTTACTTTGTATAAAACTACCCAATCCAAAACTTTTAAACATTTTGTCCATCTACAAAAAAGAAGGAAAAATTCATTCAATTTGTTACTTCTTCCTAAAAGAACAAATTTAAAAAAATACCACCAATGTAGCTGTAGCACAACTGTCGTTGGCTGTTGCTATGGGCAGGATCCTGTTGCTAGGCATATTTGCATACATTTTTGGAATCCTTATTAATTTCCCCACCCTTTCCAGTTTTCATCTCTGCAATATAAACCATCATTTTGCTGTTGCTATGGGTGCGGTCTTGTTGCTAGGCATATCTTTGCATACATTTTTTGAATATCTATACACTTACCTACCCATCCCTGTTAACTTTGTAATATGCATCATCATTTCATTGTTGCTAAGGGTGTGGCCATGGTTGCTAGGACCAATTGTGCCAAAATGTTTGTAACAATAAGTGCAGAATAACATCTTCAGAAACATCCCCACCAAGTTTCAAATCCCTTCACCATGCAGTTTCAAGATATCAATTTTTTGACCAAAATTGAGATTTTTAGACTTAATTTGCATATCACAGATGGGATCACGATGTTTTAACAATTCTTTTTTTAAACACCACTTAGAATGTTCCCACCAAATTCCAGCCCAATCTGCCTCATAGATTTGAAATTAAAGATTTTTGACTAAAGAGAAAGATTGTTATACCTTATTTGCATATCACTTATGGGATCATCATGTCACAAACAATTCTTAATCTAAACATCCCTAAGAATGTTCCCCTCAAAATTCAGAATGATCTGCCCAGTAGTTTTTTTTTACCCAAAATATACATTGGTGGTAAGATCATTTTGATTTGAACAATTTCCCAAGTAAATACCCACCAAATATCATGGCAATCGGTTCAGCGGTTTTTGACTTTAAGTTCTTTACACACACACACACACACACACACACACGCATGCATGCACACACACACACACACACACACACACACACACACACACACACACACACACACACACATACGCACAGACAGACTACTGAACCAGTTGTGCTAAAAAAGGAATCTTGATTTGTAAAAACGTAGTTTGATTTGGGTCATATAAGGACTGATACACATTTCAATTGCAGTCGACAAGACTCTTACAAACCTATCCAAAGCTTTTACTAACTTGATAAATACATTAGGGTATCATAATTGTACATTATTTGGGTTGGTCATTGTGGCATTTGAATGTACTGACTTCAGCTAAATTAGGCATCAAATTCTTCTCAAACCAAATTCTCAGTCTAAGCTTGTTGAGATATTGCACAAAATGTTCAAACAGCGAGTTTGGTAGTCGCGCGCACACACACACACACACACACACACACACACACACACACATACCCACAGCACGATGCCTATAGCACTACTGAACCTTATCAGTTCAGTTGTCCAAAAAGCAAATACACAATTATACATTACCACTGAATCTGAACTATTCTGATTCTGTCCTTTGTTGTTTAACTGGTCCAAGAAATCCTGTTGTTTCTCACTTTTATCACCATTTGCTGCAAAATCCAGAGCACCTCTGTAATACAAATTACATGGTATTAATTGTTAACAATAGACCACCTCTGAAATACAAATTACATGGTATTAATTGTTAACAATAGAGCACCTCTGTAATACAAATTACATGGTATTAATTGTTAACAATAGAGCACCTCTGAAATACAAATTACATGGTATTAATTGTTAACAATAGACCACCTCTGTAATACAAATTACATGGTATTAATTGTTAACAAAAGAGCACCTCTGTAATACAAATTACATGGTATTAATTGTTAACAAAAGAGCACCTCTGTAATACAAATTACATGGTATTAATTGTTAACAAAAGACCACCTCTGTAATACAAATTACATGGTATTAATTGTTAACAATAGAGCACCTCTGTAATACAAAGTACATTGTATTCATTGTTAACAATAGAGCACCTCTGAAATACAAATCACATGATGGTATTAATTGTTAACAATAGACCACCTCTGTAATACAAAGTACATGGTATTAATTGTTAACAATAGAGCACCTCTGAAATACAAATCACATGGTATTAATTGTTAACAATAGAGCACCTCTGAAATACAAATCACATGGTATTAAATGTTAACAATAGAGCACCTCTGAAATACAAAGTACATGGTATTAATTGTTAACAATAGAGCACCTCTGAAATACAAATCACATGGTATTCATTGTTAACAATAGAGCACCTCTGAAATACAAATCACATGATGGTATTAATTGTTAACAATAGACCACCTCTGTAATACAAAGTACATGGTATTAATTGTTAACAATAGAGCACCTCTGAAATACAAATCACATGGTATTAATTGTTAACAATAGAGCACCTCTGAAATACAAATCACATGGTATTAATTGTTAACAATAGACCACCTCTGTAATACAAAGTACATGGTATTAATTGTTAACAATAGAGCACCTCTGAAATACAAATCACATGGTATTAATTGTTAACAATAGAGCACCTCTGAAATACAAATCACATGGTATTAAATGTTAACAATAGAGCACCTCTGAAATACAAATCACATGATGGTATTAATTGTTAACAATAGACCACCTCTGTAATACAAAGTACATGGTATTAATTGTTAACAATAGACCACCTCTGAAATACAAAGTACATGGTATTAATTGTTAACAATAGAGCACCTCTGAAATACAAATCACATGATGGTATTAATTGTTAACAATAGACCACCTCTGTAATACAAATTACATGGTATTAATTGTTAACAATAGACCACCTCTGAAATACAAATCACATGGTATTAATTGTTAACAACAGACCACCTCTGAAATACAAAGTACATGGTATTAATTGTTAACAATAGAGCACCTCTGAAATACAAATCACATGGTATTAATTGTTAACAATAGACCACCTCTGAAATACAAAGTACATTGTATTCATTGTTAACAATAGAGCACCTCTGAAATACAAATTACATGGTATTAAAATGTTAACAAGAGAGCACCTCTGAAATACAAAGTACATGGTATTAATTGTTAACAATAGACCACCTCTGTAATACAAATTACATGGTATTAATTGTTAACAATAGAGCACCTCTGAAATACAAAGTACATGGTATTAATTGTTAACAATAGACCACCTCTGAAATACAAATTACATGGTATTAATTGTTAACAATAGAGCACCTCTGTAATACAAAGTACATGGTATTAAAATGTTAACAAGAGAGCACCTCTGAAATACAAATTACATGGTATTAATTGTTAACAATAGACCACCTCTGAAATACAAATTACATGGTATTAATTGTTAACAATAGAGCACCTCTGAAATACAAAGTACATGGTATTAATTGTTAACAATAGAGCACCTCTGAAATACAAATTACATGGTATTAAAATGTTAACAATAGACCACCTCTGAAATACAAATTACATGGTATTAATTGTTAACAATAGACCACCTCTGAAATACAAAGTACATGGTATTAATTGTTAACAATAGAGCACCTCTGAAATACAAATTACATGGTATTAATTGTTAACAATAGAGCACCTCTGAAATACAAATTACATGGTATTAATTGTTAACAATAGAGCACCTCTGAAATACAAATTACATGGTATTAATTGTTAACAATAGAGCACCTCTGTAATACAAATTACATGGTATTAATTGTTAACAATAGAGCACCTCTGAAATACAAAGTACATGGTATTAATTGTTAACAATAGAGCACCTCTGCATGAAATACAAATTACATGGTATTAAAATGTTAACAAAAGAGCACCTCTGTAATACAAAGTACATGGTATTAATTGTTAACAATAGACCACCTCTGAAATACAAATTACATGGTATTAAAATGTTAACAAAAGAGCACCTCTGTAATACAAAGTAAATGGTATTAATTGTTAACAATAGAGCACCTCTGAAATACAAATTACATGGTATTAATTGTTAACAATAGACCACCTCTGTAATACAAAGTACATGGTATTAAAATGTTAACAAGAGAGCACCTCTGTAATACAAAGTACATGGTATTAAAATGTTAACAAAAGAGCACCTCTGTAATACAAAGTAAATGGTATTAATTGTTAACAATAGAGCACCTCTGAAATACAAATTACATGGTATTAATTGTTAACAATAGAGCACCTCTGAAATACAAATTACATGGTATTAATTGTTAACAATAGACCACCTCTGTAATACAAATTACATGGTATTAATTGTTAACAAAAGAGCACCTCTGTAATACAAATTACATGGTATTAATTGTTAACAAAAGAGCACCTCTGTAATACAAATTACATGGTATTAATTGTTAACAATAGACCACCTCTGTAATACAAATTACATGGTATTAATTGTTAACAAAAGAGCACCTCTGTAATACAAATTACATGGTATTAATTGTTAACAAAAGACCACCTCTGTAATACAAATTACATGGTATTAATTGTTAACAATAGAGCACCTCTGTAATACAAAGTACATTGTATTCATTGTTAACAATAGAGCACCTCTGAAATACAAATCACATGATGGTATTAATTGTTAACAATAGACCACCTCTGTAATACAAAGTACATGGTATTAATTGTTAACAATAGAGCACCTCTGAAATACAAATCACATGGTATTAATTGTTAACAATAGACCACCTCTGAAATACAAATCACATGGTATTAAATGTTAACAATAGAGCACCTCTGAAATACAAATCACATGATGGTATTAATTGTTAACAATAGACCACCTCTGTAATACAAAGTACATGGTATTAATTGTTAACAATAGACCACCTCTGAAATACAAAGTACATGGTATTAATTGTTAACAATAGAGCACCTCTGAAATACAAATCACATGATGGTATTAATTGTTAACAATAGACCACCTCTGTAATACAAATTACATGGTATTAATTGTTAACAATAGACCACCTCTGAAATACAAATCACATGGTATTAATTGTTAACAATAGACCACCTCTGAAATACAAAGTACATGGTATTAATTGTTAACAATAGAGCACCTCTGAAATACAAATCACATGGTATTAATTGTTAACAATAGACCACCTCTGAAATACAAAGTACATTGTATTCATTGTTAACAATAGAGCACCTCTGAAATACAAATTACATGGTATTAAAATGTTAACAAGAGAGCACCTCTGAAATACAAAGTACATGGTATTAATTGTTAACAATAGACCACCTCTGTAATACAAATTACATGGTATTAATTGTTAACAATAGAGCACCTCTGAAATACAAAGTACATGGTATTAATTGTTAACAATAGACCACCTCTGAAATACAAATTACATGGTATTAATTGTTAACAATAGAGCACCTCTGAAATACAAATTACATGGTATTAAAATGTTAACAATAGACCACCTCTGAAATACAAATTACATGGTATTAATTGTTAACAATAGACCACCTCTGAAATACAAAGTACATGGTATTAATTGTTAGCAATAGAGCACCTCTGAAATACAAATTACATGGTATTAATTGTTAACAATAGAGCACCTCTGAAATACAAATTACATGGTATTAATTGTTAACAATAGAGCACCTCTGAAATACAAATTACATGGTATTAATTGTTAACAATAGAGCACCTCTGTAATACAAATTACATGGTATTAATTGTTAACAATAGAGCACCTCTGAAATACAAAGTACATGGTATTAATTGTTAACAATAGAGCACCTCTGCATGAAATACAAATTACATGGTATTAAAATGTTAACAAAAGAGCACCTCTGTAATACAAAGTACATGGTATTAATTGTTAACAATAGACCACCTCTGAAATACAAATTACATGGTATTAAAATGTTAACAAAAGAGCACCTCTGTAATACAAAGTAAATGGTATTAATTGTTAACAATAGAGCACCTCTGAAATACAAATTACATGGTATTAATTGTTAACAATAGACCACCTCTGTAATACAAAGTACATGGTATTAAAATGTTAACAAGAGAGCACCTCTGTAATACAAAGTACATGGTATTAAAATGTTAACAAAAGAGCACCTCTGTAATACAAAGTAAATGGTATTAATTGTTAACAATAGAGCACCTCTGAAATACAAATTACATGGTATTAATTGTTAACAATAGACCACCTCTGTAATACAAAGTACATGGTATTAAAATGTTAACAAAAGAGCACCTCTGTAATACAAAGTAAATGGTATTAATTGTTAACAATAGAGCACCTCTGAAATACAAATTACATGGTATTAATTGTTAACAATAGACCACCTCTGAAATACAAATTACATGGTATTAATTGTTAACAATAGACCACCTCTGTAATACAAAGTACATGGTATTAAAATGTTAACAAGAGAGCACCTCTGAAATACAAAGTACATGGTATTAATTGTTAACAATAGAGCACCTCTGTAATACAAAGTACATGGTATTAAAATGTTAACAAGAGAGCACCTCTGAAATACAAAGTACATGGTATTAATTGTTAACAAAAGACCACCTCTGAAATACAAATTACATGGTATTAAAATGTTAACAAAAGAGCACCTCTGTAATACAAAGTAAATGGTATTAATTGTTAACAATAGAGCACCTCTGTAATACAAAGTACATGGTATTAATTGTTAACAATAGACCACCTCTGAAATACAAATTACATGGTATTAATTGTTAACAATAGACCACCTCTGAAATACAAATTACATGGTATTAATTGTTAACAAAAGAGCACCTCTGAAATACAAATTACATGGTATTAATTGTTAACAATAGACCACCTCTGAAATACAAATTACATGGTATTAATTGTTAACAATAGAGCACCTCTGTAATACAAATTACATGGTATTAATTGTTAACAATAGACCACCTCTGAAATACAAATTACATGGTATTAATTGTTAACAAAAGAGCACCTCTGAAATACAAATTACATGGTATTAATTGTTAACAATAGACCACCTCTGAAATACAAATTACATGGTATTAATTGTTAACAATAGAGCACCTCTGTAATACAAATTACATGGTATTAATTGTTAACAATAGAGCACCTCTGAAATACAAATTACATGGTATTAATTGTTAACAATAGAGCACCTCTGAAATACAAAGTACATTGTATTCATTGTTAACAATAGAGCACCTCTGAAATACAAAGTACATTGTATTCATTGTTAACAATAGAGCACCTCTGAAATACAAAGTACATTGTATTCAATGTTAACAATAGAGCACCTCTGAAATACAAAGTACATGGTATTAATTGTTAACAATAGAGCACCTCTGAAATACAAATTACATGGTATTAATTGTTAACAATAGAGCACCTCTGAAATACAAAGTACATTGTATTCATTGTTAACAATAGAGCACCTCTGAAATACAAAGTACATTGTATTCATTGTTAACAATAGAGCACCTCTGAAATACAAAGTACATGGTATTAATTGTTAACAATAGAGCACCTCTGAAATACAAAGTACATTGTATTCAATGTTAACAATAGAGCACCTCTGAAATACAAATTACATGGTATTCATTAACAGTAGATGGACTGCATAACAATAGAGACAGAATGATGTAAGTATATATCCACATCATATTAACTATCATTATAATAACATTCTACTCGTGGAACTGTCAATCACAATATGTATCAAGGTTATTTGGTACAGACAGAATGTTACAATGTAACACTAGCAAACATGGTTTATTAGGTACAGACTGAATGTTACAATGTAACACTCACATGACATGGTTAATTTGGTACAGACTGAATGTTACAATGTAACACTCACATGTAGACATGGTTAATTTGGTACAGACTGAATGTTACAATGTAATGTTACACTCACAGACATGGTTTATTAGGTACAGACTGAATGTTACAATATGTAACACTCACATGACATGGTTAATTTGGTACAGACTGAATGTTACAATGTAACACTCACATACATGGTTAATTTGGTACAGACTGAATGTTACAATGTAACACTCACAGACATGGTTTATTAGGTACAGACAGAATGTTACAATGTAACACTCACAGACATGGTTTATTAGGTACAGACTGAATGTTACAATGTAACACTCACAGACATAGTTTATTAGGTACAGACTGACTTTACAATGTAACACTCACAGACATAGTTTATTAGGTACAGACTGACTTTACAATGTAACACTCACAGACATGGTTTATTTGGTACAGACTGAATGTTACAATGTAACACTCACAGACATGGTTAATTTGGTACAGACTGAATGTTACAATGTAATACTCACAGACATGGTTTATTTGGTACAGACTGACTTTACAATGTAACACTCACAGACATAGTTTATTTGGTACAGACTGACTTTACAATGTAACACTCACAGACATGGTTTATTTGGTACAGACTGAATGTTACAATGTAACACTCACATACATGGTTTATTTGGTACAGACTGAATGCTACAATGTAACACTCACAGACATGGTTTATTTGGTACAGACAGAATGTTACAATGTAACACTCACAGACATGGTTTATTTGGTAAAGACAGAATGTTACAATGTAACACTCACATGACATGGTTAATTTGGTACAGACTGAATGTTACAATGTAATACTCACATGACATGGTTAATTTGGTACAGAGTGAATGTTACAATGTAACACTCATAGACATGGTTTGTTTGGTACAGACTGAATGTTACAATGTAACACTCACAGACATGGTTAATATGGTATAGACTGAATGTTACAATGTAACACTCACAGACATGGTTAATTTGGTACAGACAGAATGTTACAATGTAACACTCACATACATGGTTAATTTGGTAGAGTGATTGTTACAATGTAACACTCACATACATGGTTTATTAGGTACAGACTGAATATTACAATATGTAACACTCACATACATGGTTTATTAGGTACAGACTGACTTTACAATGTAACACTCACATACATGGTTAATTTGGTACAGACAGAATGTTACAATGTAACACTCATAGACATGGTTTATTTGGTACAGACTGAATGTTACAATGTAACACTCATCGACATGGTTTGTTTGGTGGAGACTGAATGTTACAATGTAACACTCACAGACATGGTTAATTAGGTACAGACTGAATGTTACAATGTAACACTCACAGACATGGTTTATTTGGTACAGACAGAATGTTACAATGTAACACTCACTTGTAGACATGGTTAATTTGGTACAGACTGAATGTTACAATGTAACACTCACAGACATGGTTTATTAGGTACAGACTGAATGTTACAATCTAACACTCACAGACATGGTTTATTTGGTACAGACTGAATGTTACAATGTAACACTCACAGACATGGTTTATTAGGTACAGACTGAATGTTACAATGTAACACTCACAGACATGGTTTATTAGGTACAGACTGAATGTTACAATGTAACACTCACAGACATGGTTAATTTGGTACAGACTGAATGTTACAATGTAACACTCACAGACATGGTTTATTTGGTACAGACAGAATGTTACAATGTAACACTCACAGACATGGTTTATTAGGTACAGACTGAATGTTACAATGTAACACTCACAGACATGGTTAATTTGGTACAGACTGAATGTTACAATGTAACACTCACAGACATGGTTTATTTGGTACAGACAGAATGTTACAATGTAACACTCACAGACATGGTTTATTAGGTACAGACTGAATGTTACAATGTAACACTCACAGACATGGTTTATTAGGTACAGACTGAATATTACAATGTAACACTCACAGACATGGGTAATTTGGTACAGACTGAATGTTACAATGTAACACTCATAGACATGGTTTATTTGGTACAGACAGAATGTTACAATGTAACACTCACTTGTAGACATGGTTAATTTGGTACAGACTGAATGTTACAATCTAACACTCACATGACATGGTTAATTTGGTACAGACAGAATGTTACAATGTAACACTCACATGTAGACATGGTTAATTTGGTACAGACTGAATGTTACAATGTAACACTCACAGACATGGTTTATTTGGTACAGACTGAATGTTACAATGTATCACTTACAGACATGGTTTATTTGGTACAGACTGAATGTTACAATGTAACACTCACAGACATGGTTTATTTGGTACAGACAGAATGTTACAATGTAACACTTACATGTAGACATGGTTAATTTGGTACAGACTGAATGTTACAATGTAACACTCACAGACATGGTTAATTTGGTACAGACTGAATGTTACAATGTAACACTCACAGACATGGTTTATTTGGTACAGACTGAATGTTACAATGTAACACTCACAGACATGGTTTATTAGGTACAGACAGAATGTTACTATGTAACACTCACAGACATGGTTTATTAGGTACAGACTGAATGTTACAATGTAACACTCACATACATGGTTTATTAGGTACAGACTGAATGTTACAATGTAACACTCACAGACATGGTTAATTTGGTACAGACAGAATGTTACAATGTAACACTCACATACATGGTTTATTTGGTACAGACTGAATGTTACAATGTAACACTCACATACATGGTTTATTAGGTACAGACTGAATGTTACAATGTAACACTCACATGACATGGTTAATTTGGTACAGACTGAATGTTACAATGTAACACTCATAGACATGGTTTATTAGGTACAGACTGAATGTTACAATGTATTACACTCACAGACATGGTTTATTAGGTACAGACAGAATGTTACTATGTAACACTCACAGACATGGTTTATTAGGTACAGACTGAATGTTACAATGTAACACTCACATACATGGTTTATTAGGTACAGACTGAATGTTACAATGTAACACTCACAGACATGGTTAATTTGGTACAGACAGAATGTTACAATGTAACACTCACATACATGGTTTATTTGGTACAGACAGAATGTTACAATGTAACACTCACATGTAGACATGGTTAATTTGGTACAGACTGAATGTTACAATCTAACACTCACATGACATGGTTAATTTGGTACAGACAGAATGTTACAATGTAACACTCACAGACATGGTTTATTAGATACAGACTGAATGTTACAATGTAACACTCACAGACATGGTTTATTAGATACAGACTGAATGTTACAATGTAACACTCACAGACATGGTTTATTAGGTACAGACTGAATGTTACAATGTAACACTCACAGACATGGTTTATTAGGTACAGACTGAATGTTACAATGTAACACTCACAGACATGGTTTATTAGATACAGACTGAATGTTACAATGTAACACTCACATGACATGGTTAATTTGGTACAGACTGAATGTTACAATGTAACACTCATAGACATGGTTTATTAGGTACAGACTGAATGTTGCAATGTAACACTCACAGACATGGTTTGTTTGGTGGAGACTGAATGTTACAATGTAACACTCACATACATGGTTAATTTGGTACAGACTGAATGTTACAATGTAACACTCATAGACATGGTTTATTAGGTACAGACTGAATGTTGCAATGTAACACTCACAGACATGGTTTGTTTGGTGGAGACTGAATGTTACAATGTAACACTCACATACATGGTTTATTAGGTACAGACTGAATGTTACAATGTAACACTCACAGACATGGTTTATTAGGTACAGACTGATCAATTGTTACAATGTAATACTCACAGACATGGTTAATTTGGTACAGACTGAATGTTACAATGTAACACTCACAGACATGGTTTATTAGGTACAGACTGAATGTTACAATGTAACAATCACAGACATGGTTTATTAGGTACAGACTGAATGTTACAATGTAACACTCACAGACATGGTTTATTAGGTACAGACAGAATGTTACAATGTAACACTCACAGACATGGTTTATTAGGTACAGACTGAATGTTACAATGTAACACTCACAGACATGGTTTGTTTGGTGGAGACTGAATGTTACAATGTAACACTCACAGACATGGTTTATTAGGTACAGACTGAATGTTACAATGTAACACTCACAGACATGGTTAATTTGGTACAGACTGAATGTTACAATGTAATACTCACAGACATGGTTTATTAGGTACAGACTGAATGTTACAATGTAACACTCACAGACATGGTTTATTAGGTACAGACTGAATGTTACAATGTAACACTCACAGACATGGTTTATTAGGTACAGACTGAATGTTACAATGTAACACTCACAGACATGGTTAATTTGGTACAGACAGAATGTTACAATGTAACACTCACATACATGGTTTATTTGGTACAGACAGAATGTTACAATGTAACACTCACATGTAGACATGGTTAATTTGGTACAGACTGAATGTTACAATCTAACACTCACATGACATGGTTAATTTGGTACAGACAGAATGTTACAATGTAACACTCACAGACATGGTTTATTAGATACAGACTGAATGTTACAATGTAACACTCATAGACATGGTTTATTAGGTACAGACTGAATGTTACAATCTAACACTCACAGACATGGTTTATTAGGTACAGACAGAATGTTACTATGTAACACTCACAGACATGGTTTATTAGGTACAGACAGAATGTTACTATGTAACACTCACAGACATGGTTTATTAGGTACAGACTGAATGTTACAATGTAACACTCACATATATGGTTTATTAGGTACAGACTGAATGTTACAATGTAACACTCACAGACATGGTTAATTTGGTACAGACAGAATGTTACAATGTAACACTCACATACATGGTTTATTTGGTACAGACAGAATGTTACAATGTAACACTCACATGTAGACATGGTTAATTTGGTACAGACTGAATGTTACAATCTAACACTCACATGACATGGTTAATTTGGTACAGACAGAATGTTACAATGTAACACTCACAGACATGGTTTATTAGATACAGACTGAATGTTACAATGTAACACTCACAGACATGGTTTATTAGATACAGACTGAATGTTACAATGTAACACTCACAGACATGGTTTATTAGGTACAGACTGAATGTTACAATGTAACACTCACAGACATGGTTTATTAGGTACAGACTGAATGTTACAATGTAACACTCACAGACATGGTTTATTAGATACAGACTGAATGTTACAATGTAACACTCACATGACATGGTTAATTTGGTACAGACTGAATGTTACAATGTAACACTCATAGACATGGTTTATTAGGTACAGACTGAATGTTGCAATGTAACACTCACAGACATGGTTTATTAGGTACAGACAGAATGTTACTATGTAACACTCACAGACATGGTTTATTAGGTACAGACTGAATGTTACAATGTAACACTCACATACATGGTTTATTAGGTACAGACTGAATGTTACAATGTAACACTCACAGACATGGTTAATTTGGTACAGACAGAATGTTACAATGTAACACTCACATACATGGTTTATTTGGTACAGACAGAATGTTACAATGTAACACTCACATGTAGACATGGTTAATTTGGTACAGACTGAATGTTACAATCTAACACTCACATGACATGGTTAATTTGGTACAGACAGAATGTTACAATGTAACACTCACAGACATGGTTTATTAGATACAGACTGAATGTTACAATGTAACACTCACAGACATGGTTTATTAGATACAGACTGAATGTTACAATGTAACACTCACAGACATGGTTTATTAGGTACAGACTGAATGTTACAATGTAACACTCACAGACATGGTTTATTAGGTACAGACTGAATGTTACAATGTAACACTCACAGACATGGTTTATTAGATACAGACTGAATGTTACAATGTAACACTCACATGACATGGTTAATTTGGTACAGACTGAATGTTACAATGTAACACTCATAGACATGGTTTATTAGGTACAGACTGAATGTTGCAATGTAACACTCACAGACATGGTTTGTTTGGTGGAGACTGAATGTTACAATGTAATACTCACATACATGGTTAATTTGGTACAGACTGAATGTTACAATGTAACACTCATAGACATGGTTTATTAGGTACAGACTGAATGTTGCAATGTAACACTCACAGACATGGTTTGTTTGGTGGAGACTGAATGTTACAATGTAACACTCACATACATGGTTTATTAGGTACGGACTGAATGTTACAATGTAACACTCACAGACATGGTTTATTAGGTACAGACATATGGTTTGTTTGGTGGAGACAGCATTTTGAATAACGTCTGAGATGTTGTGTTTGTTGTCTGGGATATAAAACACTGAAAAGATAACATGCTGGATGAGCTGGCAGGTGTCTGTTACCATAGCTACCTGGGGAGAACCTGGCCTAAGCTTGGCAGACATAGCTAGGTAATTAATTTGTATTCAAAATGAGCTGAATGTATAGTATTCAGGTTGGGGTAATTGAACAAGGGGAAATGGCCATTGTGGTTGTGCTGAGTAACCAAAGAAGATTTACAGAACAGCTTGATACATATAAGCTGTATTAAAGCTGCAGGAACAACAAATGAATAATGACATTAGTACGAAAGCCTATTAGAACTTCACACTTCGTACTTCGCACTTCGCACTTCACACTTCACACTACTTACTTCTAACTTTATTTGCACGCAATGCATCATGGGCATTGCATTAGTGTCAAAATGGCGTCATCATCCATGGCCACAGAGCCAGAGCTCGAGCTTCAACAGGTAAGTTCAGTTCTTACTTCATTAGAAAACCATGTTATCGTAATATGTAAACGATTTACAGATACTTAAACCAGAATAGTGTGTCTAGCTGTTTGCATGTCCCCAGATGAGAAATCGAGTAACTTTAATCATAGTTCCACACCACGCGGACATTTTTGGTGTGACCAGTGATCGAGAGTCAGACGAACGGAAGTGATTTGATAGTTATCAGAGTAATACTAGGTGTACTGTACTGTTCTGTGCTGAACTTTGAACAGTATTCTACTTCGTGGTTGTCCTACTTTGATATCATTTTGCAAAGAGAAAACATTATCATCTTGAAATGGAGGATGTACAGATTTTAAGACCATTGATTATCTCATCTTGTGTCTGCCTTGACGTATGACGTACATGAGTTGTAGCATTCGTTGCGTCACATTTACGTGATATAACCCTTTTTTTATAGTATTGCCGGTGATGTGATTTGTGTATCAGAATATTTTGCCACTCGTCAAAGCAGAGTATTTAATGTTTGACTCGGGAACGGCACAGTTTGTTTGGTAATTATGATGTGTGAGATAGTTTGACTCTGCTTAGGATATATACTATCTAATGTATGCTATGTAATGATAACAGAGTAGTTTTGAAAAGTTTGCATTAAATCAGGATGGATTTACACCTGATACTTCAAAATTTGAACTTTACAATTCACAGTTCATTCTTCATACTTCCCACTTCCCACTTCATACTTCACACTTCACACTTCACACTTCATACTTCACACTTCATACTTCCCACTTCATACTTCCCACTTCACACTTCATACTTCCCACTTCATACTTCCCACTTCACACTTCATACTTCCCACTTCATACTTCCCACTTCCCACTTCATACTTCCCACTTCCCACTTCATACTTCAGATTTCACATAGGTTGTATCCATCACATGTTCAGATATACTAACTTGTCCCCTATTTATTGCCTGTTTTACTCAATAGATTTATGCAATTTAATTCTCCTGTTCACACTTGTAGTCAAACTCAGTTCAACCTTAGTCATCTTCATACTATAAATAATACCACGAGAATTATGCATATTGAATTCTCATCTGTTTTTTGTTGGTGTGCTTATTCAACAGTCCTTGACTCAATCAACTGGTGCACGAAAGAAAGTTCCATGTACCAAAATCCAAGAAGGATGGTTGCATGCTGAAAGTGGCCAAGGATATAAACAAGTGCGCATGAAAGATGGAGGTGGCACGAGATGTATTCAGTTAAATCCAACGGAGTCTATAACCGTGGAACAAATTAAAGCAGAGTCACTGAAACTATTTTGTAGAGGGATTGAGAAGTATGGGAAAATAGAAGAAATGAAAATGCAAATTGGCAACTTTGCAAGAGTAGTAATAGAACAGTTTACAAACTTAAAAGGTGAAGCATGTGATTATCAAGAGTATTTAAGATGTCACGGTTTGTTTCCGAGTAAGTGTAAACTATACCTTATGACCAGTTATCAGGAAAATGAGGATGAAATGGATGAAACTGCTCCAAAGGATGACAATAGTAACCATTCAGTGAAAGTTAGTGAAGTGATGGATAGTGAAATGGCACCAAAGGATGACAATAGTAACCATTCAGTGAAAGTTAGTGAAGTGATGGATAGTGAAATGGCACCAAAGGATGACAATAGTAACCATTCAGTGAATGTTAGTGAAGTGATGGATAGTGAAATGGCACCAAAGGATGACAATAGTAACCATTCAGTGAAAGTTAGTGAAGTGATGGATAGTGAAATGGCACCAAAGGATGACAATAGTAACCATTCAGTGAATGTTAGTGAAGTGATGGATAGTGAAATGGCAACACATGGTGAGAGTCAACCATTTGGCAGTGGTAGCCATGACAAAAAAAATCACCAGAGCCTAGTAACACTCACACTGACAGTTAACAGAACTCAGAAGTCTTGAATCATGCAGAGTTAAAAATGTTTAATTTAGTCTTTGTTCATAAACCTTGTGTTATATCAAGTTCCACTCTCCAACTTTCAGTGTGACTTCTTGATAGGTATTAAAACACTTTTTTATTTATTTTTGATATTTGCTGTAATCAGTGCAATGGGAAGCAATTTGTACAAGGAACCACTAGTTTTGAAGTGCTGGCTCTAGCTGTCATAATCATGAATAAGTTTTGAAAGGTTGTTAACCGGTACCTGGTAAATTACAGATAATGAGATCCAACCCATTGATATTCATTATATTTTGTATGTTGAATAGTTATATTTGAATAGTTTGAATAATTGTAATTTGTTCCAAATTACCGAAAACCTACAATCCTTGAAGGCACATACATGATAACTGATGCATGTAGTGTGTAACAGAATAAAGAATATGGACAGTTGTCAAAAACTTGTCATGCTGAACCAGAAGTAAGTTAATAATGTTATGCCTGCATAGATATATCTTTGAGTTATCTTAGAGTGATGCATTTTACTTAATCAGTAATTGTTAGTTTAAAAGCATTACGAAGGCATTGAGATCATGAATTCTAGGTGGAAGGAATTTGTAACCATATTGAGAGAGGGCTGTTCAAATGACAAGATGCGAAGGTAGTCAGCCAATCTTTGACCAAACCATAGTGTAAAGTCATAATGTGCAGATTGTATCCATGAAAGTTCATCAATGTAGTAAACATTTACTGTTATATACTTAGTATATCAACAAGAGAATGCATTTTGATAGAAGCTGACACTTGTAATGACAAGTTTTATCGTAGATATTTTAGCATTGATGTATACAAGATAAACGTGACAGCCACTTCAATATCTTGACTGTACCCAAATCCTCAAGGAGCAAAAATATGATGAAATACATGCCCAAAACACACACACACACACACACACACACACACACACACACACACACACACACACACACACATGCATGCATGCGCACACACTGTTATAGCGAAGGGCCAGCTTGTTTATCAATTTTCAGACTCTGTTGTATTGTCATTCAAAAAGCTATTTTTTACACTGTATTGTGAAATACACTGCAATTTTTTAGTTGTTAAATAAACTTTTGAAATTCAAAGACTGTGTGCTATTTCTTAGTATGTGATGAACATGTGGTATATGTGAATTGCCATTGACAACTTCCCAACTTGGATGTTAGTTTTTTTGTCATTCAAAAATTCAATTTTCGGATCCTCCATTACACAAACAATGAAATATATCTTAGACACTTGGTTTAATTTTTATTCCAACTCTCTTATTTAGTCACTAAATACATATTTTTGTACAAGTTCCATCATCAATGATTATTGAGAAAGAAATCATTATAAAAATGGTTGGTACAATTTAGTAAATATTGTACATACCATACTTGTGTGCGTTAGAGCCCATGCTCAGCTAAGGGCCCACCCTTTTGTTTGAAGAGGGTGATATTAATAGAATTTATTAGGCACAAACTCAGTGCCCCCCTAAAGCCGTATGGAATGGTCCACTGAACGATTCCAACGGTTCTGAAGTCACAGCGGGTGCTCAGGCAAAGGCCCAGTCTGTTTATGGGATATAAGTCAGTTGAAAGGGCCCAGGCTCAAACAATGACAAGGACGGTATTGGAAACTAAATTGTTAGAAAAATCGAATCTACAACACATACAAAGAATAGCAGTCAGATAAATGTTCAACAAAATTATTTTGAGCCACAAGTATGCAAGAGACAAATTTTGAATTGCAATTGAATGATCAACACTTTTTTACCTAACAAGTAAATATGTAATCAGGTCATCGTTGCCTTTAAATGCTAATGTGAAGTGGGAAGTGTGAAGTGTGAAGTATGAAGTGGGAAGTATGAAGTGGGAAGTGTGAACTGGGAAGTGGGAAGTGTGAAGTGTGAAGTGTGAAGTGCGAAATCCTAATAGGCTTTCGTACATTAGTAACAAGCATCGTACGGCATGTATAGCACCAAATGCTGAAAAGGATATAGAAACATTGCCATGCCAACCACGATGTCAAAACAAAGGTGAAAAGCTAATAAAACCAGTAGCTAACACCGACAATGGAGAACAATCAAATTATGTAATCAAAGGTTCAATGTGTCCCGCAAAATGCTACCTGATGACACAAATAATTTAATGGGGAAGGTGGTTGGGTTTGACTCCGTAGGCAGAGGCAAAATTAACAATGTTCTCCATACCCAGCTTGAACTAGACTGGGGCTTTGGGCATGTGCTTGCTAATGTCAATAAAGGAGCTTAAATGGGAAAATTATGCATAGCAATTACAGTTGCTCTTCATGGCAAGGTAACCACAGTTCTACATGTATTTGACCGCCTAGTTGGCAAACATTCTGACAAATTCCTTTATTGCCATTATATAATGTTTTGATGATGACATACATACATGTACATCCCCTGAAGGAGTTGTCAGAAAATTGTATACACATGTGTAAAATGAGAGTTTGCCAGCAAATTGTATACACGTGTGTAAAATGAGAGTTTGCCAGCAAATTCAAAGAGGAATGGACTCTTATGGCTTACGGAAAATATTATGTATAAACTAAAATGAAATAAATTAATTACATTACTGGTAGGTACACTTTGCTACTTACTTCTGCTCTTTCTGCATTGTTAACAATTGCTGTAGTTTATTCCTTTGTTCAGTCTCTACTTGTTTCATCATATCTTTCATCACTGTCATAAATGCATTGAACTAAAAATATAGAAATAAAAAATTAGAAAGATACATTTAAGTCATTTAATATACTAGTATATTATACCATACACTAGCCAAGTTATTGCTTTTGAACAGAAAATATGGATTGTATACCTTGGTCGACCGTTCTATGTCATGACAACCTGTACTGTGTCTACATCATTGGTTTTGTGGTTCTACATCACAGACAACCTGTGTCTACATCATTGGTACATGGTTTTGTGGTTCTACATCACGACAACCTGTGTCTACATCATTGGTTTTGTGGTTTTACATCACGACAACCTGTGTCTACATCATTGGTTTTGTGGTTCTACATCACGACAACCTGTGTCTACATCATTGGTTTTGTGGTTCTACATCACGACAACCTGTGTCTACATCATTGGTTCTGCAGTGCTTGAAATATGAGTCAAAACATTCAAAATCACCTGATTTTTCATAAATTATGATTGAGGGGTATAAATTATATTATTCTATTTATTGAGCTATTATTAAAGGTTTTTTTCACTACTTGTCTTACAACGTGAAGTGACAAGGCCCCTTAGTTCACTCATATTTTTCTTGGCAGAACAAAGAAAATTATTGGGGAATAATATCTAAATGTGTATTCTATGACCATATGGCAGTTATATAACAACACATGATAGCAAGGGCAATATCACAATTTATTGCTCACCCTCAGATGGTAGTCATGACCACAAGCCCGAGGTTATGGTTATACATAAAAAACAGAATACTGACCTGATTTAAGTTTAGATTATTATCAATACAGAGTGGAAATACAACTGGTAATACTTTGGCAGCCAAGATGTCTTTAGGAATTCCAAGTTTCTTATGTTCTAATGTTGTCTTATAGATACCTGTCATAAGAAAATAGTGTCAATAGTGTTATAGCATGACTGTATTTGGCTGTTGCTATGGGCATGGTCTTGTTGCTAGGCATATTTGCTTACATTTTTAGAATCATTATTGACTTACATACCCATGCCACATTTCATCTTTACAATATACTGTCATCATTTGGCTGTTGCTATGGGCATGGTTTTGTTGCTAGGCATATTTGCATACATTCTTTGAATCTTTATTCACTTACCTACCCATCCCTGTTGTTATCGTTGTAATATGCATACGCATTTCACTGTTGGTAAGGGCGGGGTCATTGTTGCTAGGGCTAATTGTGTCAAAATGTTTTGAACAATAACTGCAGAATAACACTGCTAGAAACATTCCACTAATGCTCCAACCAAATTTCAGCCCATCTGCTAAGCAGTTTTGGAATTATAGATTTTTAATCTAAAAGACATATTCTTAGCCCTAATTTGCATATCACTGATTGGATCATGATGTCATCAACAATTCTTAATCTAAACATCCCTCAGAATCTTCCATCAAATTTCAAACTGATCTGCAAAGTACTTTTTGAGTTTACGTTTTTTGACCAAAAATCACATTCTTTGACCCAAAACGTACATCTCTGATACAATCATTTTCATTTGAACAATTTCCCAACTAAACTCCAAAAGTAATGTCCCCAGCAAATACCAAGGCAATCAATTGGGCAGCTTTTGAGTTTAAGTCATCCACACACACACACACACATACATACAGACAGACACACAGACAGTCAGACAGACAGACAGACAGACAGATGGATGAATGGACAGACACCCAGACACTACACCATGCACCTGAACTTCATTAGTTCGGTTGTGCTAACTAGAGACTGAAATCAACATCCCTACAAATAATCCAAATATTCTTCCCAGTTGTTTTTGACTTTTAAGTCTCTTTAAGTTTAAAGGTGGAGATGTACAAAAGGAAGATTTGAAGGCAGACATATTTTCAAGTTATTATTTTCCAACAATGAATAAAGTTTACTCCGTCAACCCATAATCAATCTTGATTATCTCAAGGTGTCAATATAACTGCCTCGGAAGAGATCACTTGTCAGTTGATTTTCCATTTCTTTAGTGTTTTAAAGTGTTCACTTCACACATAACAAAAGTATGTCCAGCTTTTTATCTGCCATCTGTCATTTTTTTACAACACGCCTTTATAATGGGAAGGTCAGTAGCAGATTGTTCTCGCTTAAAACTAGACTTACCGAACATTGCCATTACAACTGGACTTAGCTAACATTGCCATTCAAACTAGACTTACCTAACATTGACATCAAACTGGACTTATCAAACATTGCCATTAAAACTGGACTCACCTAACATTCCCATTAAACTAGACTTATCAAACATTGCCATTCAAATTGGACTTATCAAACATTGTCAATAACACTTGACTTATCAAACATTGCCATTGAAATTGGATTTACTTAACAATACCTTCAAATTCGATTTATCAAACATTGCCATCAAAACTAGACTTATCAAACACTGCCATTCAAACTGGACTTACCAAACATTCCCATTAAAACTAGACTTACTTAAAATTGCCTTGAAACTAGACTTACGAAACATTGTCAATAACACTGGACTTATCAAACACTGGCATTCAAACTGGATTCATCACACATTGCAATTCAAACTGGACTTACCTAAAATTGACATCAAACTGGACCTACCAAACAATGCCATTCAACCTGGACTTATCAAACAATGCCATTCAACCTGGACTTATCAAACAATGCCATTCAAACTGGACTTACGAAACAATGCCATTCAAACTGGACTTACCAAACAATGCCATTCAAACTGGACTTACCAAACAATGCCATTCAAACTGGACTTACCAAACAATGCCATTCAAACTGGACTTACCAAACATTGCCATTCAAACTGGACTTACCAAACATTGCCATTCAAACTAGACTTACCAAACATTGCCATTCAAACTGGACATACCAAACATTGCCATTCAAACTGGACTTATCAAACATTGCCATTCAAACTGGACTTACCAAACATTGCCATTCAAACTGGACTTACCAAACATTGCCATTCAAACTGGACTTACCAAACATTGCCATTCAAACTGGACTTGCCAAACAATACCATTCAAACTGGACTTACCTAACAATGCCATTCCAACTGGACTTACCAAACATTGCCATTCAAACTGGACTTACCAAACATTGCCATTCAAACTGGACTTACCAAACATTGCCATTCAAACTGGACTTACCTAAAATTGCCATTCAAACTGGACTTATCAAACATTGCCATTCAAACTGGACTTACCAAACATTGCCATTCAAACTGGACTTACCAAACATTGCCATTCAAACTAGACTTACCAAACATTGCCATTCAAACTGGACATACCAAACATTGCCATTCAAACTGGACTTATCAAACATTGCCATTCAAACTGGACTTACCAAACATTGCCATTCAAACTGGACTTACCAAACATTGCCATTCAAACTGGACTTACCAAACATTGCCATTCAAACTGGACTTGCCAAACAATACCATTCAAACTGGACTTACCTAACAATGCCATTCCAACTGGACTTACCAAACATTGCCATTCAAACTGGACTTACCAAACATTGCCATTCAAACTGGACTTACCAAACATTGCCATTCAAACTGGACTTACCTAAAATTGCCATTCAAACTGGACTTATCAAACATTGCCATTCAAACTGGACTTACCAAACAATGCCATTCAAATTGGACTTATCAAACATTGCCTTCAAACTAGACTTGTCAAACATTGCCATTAAAACTGGACTTACCTAACATTGCCATTCAAACTGGACTTATCAAACATTGCCATTCAAACTGGACTTACCAAACAATGCCATTCAAATTGGACTTATCAAACATTGCCTTCAAACTAGACTTGTCAAACATTGCCTTCAAACTAGACTTGTCAAACATTGCCATTCAAACTGGACTTACCTAACAATGCCATTCCAACTGGACTTACCTAACATTGCCATTCAAACTGGACTTACCAAACATTGCCATTCAAACTGGACTTACCAAACATTGCCTTCAAACTGGACTTACCTAACATTGCCATTCAAACTGGACTTACCAAACATTGCCATTCAAACTGGACTTACCTAACATTGCCATTCAAACTGGACTTACCAAACATTGCCTTCAAACTGGACTTATCAAACAATGCCATTCAAACTGGACTTACCTAACATTGCCATTCAAACTGGACTTACCTAACATTGCCATTCAAACTGGACTTACCAAACATTGCCTTCAAACTGGACTTATCAAACAATGCCATTCAAACTGGACTTACCTAACATTGCCTTCAAACTAGACTTGTCAAACAATGCCATTAAAACTGGACTTACCTAACATTGCCATTCAAACTGGACTTATCAAACATTGCCATTCAAACTAGACTTACCAAACATTGCCATTCAAACTGGACTTATCAAACATTGCCATTCAAACTGGACTTATCAAACATTGCCTTCAAACTAGACTTGTCAAACATTGCCATTCAAACTGGACTTATCAAACATTGCCATTCAAATTGGACTTATCAAACATTGCCTTCAAACTAGACTTGTCAAACATTGCCATTCAAACTGGACTTACCTAACATTGCCATTCAAACTGGACTTATCAAACATTGCCATTCAAACTGGACTTACCAAACAATGCCATTCAAATTCGACTTATCAAACATTGCCTTCAAACTAGACTTGTCAAACATTGCCATTAAAACTGGACTTACCTAACATTGCCATTAAAACTGGTGGTTCCTTAGATGGTATTTGTGCGAGTAAAGGGAATATTTCATCCAAGACAAACCATTTATCCATGTACTCTAGTAATCTGCCTACACATACAAGACAGTGAACTCTCACCTGAAATTATACACACACTTATTTAGATACTGTAATGAAATGATTTCTGTAAAATGAACAAATTGAAAGTTTGGCAAATTACGAAAGATTCAAAATTTTAACTGTAAAATTCATCCCAAAATAGCAAATATACAATTTATGAATGATAAATAATTACATGATACTAACTATATGAAAGTAGAGCAGTGTTAACTAGCAATATGAAAGTAGAGTAATGTTAACTAGCAATATGAAAGTAGAGTAATGTTAACTAGCAATATGAAAGCAGAGTAGTGGTAACTAGCAATATGAAAGTAGAGCAGTGTTAACTAGCAATATGAAAGTAGAGTAATGTTAACTAGCAATATGAAAATAGAGCAGTGTTAACTAGCAATATGAAAGTAGAGCAGTGTTAACTAGCAATATGAAAGTAGAGTAGTGTTAACTAGCAATATGAAAGTAGAGTAGTGTTAACTAGCAATATGAAAGTAGAGTAATGTTAACTAGCAATATGAAAATAGAGCAGTGTTAACTAGTAATATGAAAGTAGAGCAGTGTTAACTAGCAATATGAAAATAGAGTAATGTTAACTAGCAATATGAAAGTAGAGCAGTGTTAACTAGCAATATGAAAGTAGAGCAGTGTTAACTAGCAATATGAAAGTATAGTATTAACTAGCAATATGAAAGTAGAGCAGTGTTAAATAGCAATATGAAAATAGAGTAGTGTTAACTAGCAATATGAAAGTAGAGCAGTGTTAACTAGCAATATGAAAGTAGAGCAGTGTTAACTAGCAATATGAAAATAGAGTAGTGTTAACTAGCAATATGAAAGTAGAGCAGTGTTAACTAGCAATATGAAAATTGAGCAGTGTTAACTAGCAATATGAAAATAGAGTAATGTTAACTAGCAATATGAAAGTAGAGCAGTGTTAACTAGCAATATGAAAGTAGAGTAGTGTTAACTAGTATGAAAGTAGAGTAGTGTTAACTAGCAATATGAAAGTAGAGTAATGTTAACTAGCTATATGAAAGTAGAGTAGTGTTAACTAGTATGAAAGTAGAGTAGTGTTAACTAGCAATATGAAAGTAGAGTAATGTTAATTAGCAATATGAAAGTAGAGTAGTGTTAACTAGTATGAAAGTAGAGTAGTGTTAACTAGCAATATGAAAGTAGAGTAATGTTAACTAGCAATATGAAAGTAGAGTAATGTTAACTAGCAATATGAAAGTAGAGTAGTGTTAACTACCAATATGAAAGTAGAGTAATGTTAACTAGCAATATGAAAGTAGAGTAGTGTTAACTAGCAATATGAAAGTAGAGTAATGTTAACTAGCAATATGAAAGTAGAGTAATGTTAACTAGCAATATGAAAGTAGAGCACTGTTAACTAGCAATATGAAAGTAGAGTAGTGTTAACTAGCAATATGAAAGTAGAGTAATGTTAACTAGCAATATGAAAGTAGAGCAGTGTTAACTAGCAATATGAAAGTAGAGTAATGTTAACTAGCAATATGAAAGTAGAGCAGTGTTAACTAGCAATATGAAAGTAGAGCAGTGTTAACTAGCAATATGAAAGTAGAGTAGTGTTAACTAGCAATATGAAAGTAGAGCAGTGTTAACTAGCAATATGAAAGTAGAGCAGTGTTAACTAGCAATATGAAAGTAGAGTAATGTTAACTAGCAATATGAAAGTAGAGTAATGTTAACTAGCAATATGAAAGTAGAGTAGTGTTAACTAGCAATATGAAAGTAGAGTAGTGTTAACTTGAATATGAAAGTAGAGTAGTGTTAACTAGCAATATGAAAGTAGAGCAGTGTTAACTAGCAATATGAAAGTAGAGTAATGTTAACTAGCAATATGAAAGTAGAGTAGTGTTAACTAGCAATATGAAAGTAGAGCAGTGTTAACTAGCAATACGAAAGTAGAGCAGTGTTAATTAGCAATATGAAAGTATAGTAGTGTTAACTAGCAATATGAAAGTAGAGCAGTGTTAACTAGCAATATGAAAGTAGAGTAATGTTAACTAGCAATATGAAAGTAGAGTAATGTTAACTAGCAATATGAAAGTAGAATAGTGTTAACTAGCAATATGAAAGTAGAGCAGTGTTAACTAGCAATACGAAAGTAGAGTAATGTTAACTAGCAATATGAAAGTAGAGTAGTGTTAACTAGCAATATGAAAGTAGAGCAGTGTTAACTAGCAATATGAAAGTAGAGCAGTGTTAACTAGCAATACGAAAGTAGAGCGGTGTTAATTAGCAATATGAAAGTATAGTAGTGTTAACTAGCAATATGAAAGTAGAGCAGTGTTAACTAGCAATATGAAAGTAGAGCAGTGTTAACTAGCAATATGAAAGTAGAGTAATGTTAACTAGCAATATGAAAGTAGAGTAATGTTAACTAGCAATATGAAAGTAGAGTAATGTTAACTAGCAATATGAAAATAGAGTAGTATTAACTAGCAATATGAAAGTAGAGCAGTGTTAACTAGCAATATGAAAATAGAGTAGTATTAACTAGCAATATGAAAGTAGAGTAGTGTTAATTAGCAATATGAAAGTAGAGTAGTATTAACTAGCAATATGAAAGTAGAGTAGTATTAACTAGCAATATGAAAGTAGAGTAGTGTTAACTAGCAATATGAAAGTAGAGTAGTATTAACTAGCAATATGAAAATAGAGTAGTATTAACTAGCAATATGAAAATAGAGTAGTATTAACTAGCAATATGAAAGTAGAGTAGTATTAACTAGCAATATGAAAGTAGAGTAGTATTAACTAGCAATATGAAAGTAGAGTAGTATTAACTAGCAATATGAAAGTAGAGTAGTATTAACTAGCAATATGAAAGTAGAGTAGTATTAACTAGCAATATGAAAATAGAGTAGTATTAACTAGCAATATGAAAGTAGAGTAGTGTTAATTAGCAATATGAAAGTAGAGTAGTATTAACTAGCAATATGAAAGTAGAGTAGTATTAACTAGCAATATGAAAGTAGAGTAATGTTAACTAGCAATATGAAAGTAGAGTAGTGTTAATTAGCAATATGAAAGTAGAGTAGTGTTAATTAGCAATATGAAAGTAGAGTAGTATTAACTAGCAATATGAAAGTAGAGTAGTGTTAATTAGCAATATGAAAGTAGAGTAGTGTTAACTAGCAATATGAAAGTAGAGTAATGTTAACTAGCAATATGAAAGTAGAGTAATATTAACTAGCAATATGAAAGTAGAGCAGTGTTAACTAGCAATATGAAAGTAGAGCAGTGTTAACTTGAATATGAAAGTAGAGTAGTGTTAACTAGCAATATGAAAGTAGAGTAATGTTAACTAGCAATATGAAAGTAGAGTAATGTTAACTAGCAATATGAAAGTAGAGTAATGTTAACTAGCAATATGAAAGTAGAGCAGTGTTAACTAGCAATATGAAAGTAGAGCAGTGTTAAATTGAATATGAAAGTAGAGCAGTGTTAACTAGCAATATGAAAGTAGAGTAATGTTAACTAGCAATATGAAAGTAGAGTAGTGTTAACTAGCAATATGAAAGTAGAGTAATGTTAACTAGCAATATGAAAGTAGAGTAATGTTAACTAGCAATATGAAAGTAGAGCAGTGTTAACTAGCAATATGAAAGTAGAGCAGTGTTAACTAGCAATATGAAAGTAGAGTAATGTTAACTAGCAATATGAAAGTAGAGTAGTGTTAACTAGCAATATGAAAGTAGAGTAGTGTTAATTAGCAATATGAAAGTAGAGCAGTGTTAACTAGCAATATGAAAGTAGAGCAGTGTTAACTAGCAATATGAAAGTAGAGCAGTGTTAACTAGCAATATGAAAGTAGAGCAGTGTTAACTAGCAATATGAAAGTAGAGCAGTGTTAACTAGCAATATGAAAGTAGAGTAATGTTAACTAGCAATATGAAAGTAGAGTAGTGTTAACTAGCAATATGAAAGTAGAGTAGTGTTAATTAGCAATATGAAAGTAGAGCAGTGTTAACTAGCAATATGAAAGTAGAGCAGTGTTAACTAGCAATATGAAAGTAGAGTAGTGTTAACTAGCAATATGAAAGTAGAGTAGTGTTAATTAGCAATATGAAAGTAGAGTAGTGTTAACTAGCAATATGAAAGTAGAGTAATGTTAACTAGCAATATGAAAGTAATGTTAACTAGCAATATGAAAGAAGAGCAGTGTTAACTAGCAATATGAAAGTAGAGTAGTGTTAACTAGCAATATGAAAGTAGAGTAATGTTAACTAGCAATATGAAAGTAGAGTAATGTTAACTAGCAATATGAAAGTAGAGTAGTGTTAACTAGCAATATGAAAGTAGAGTAGTGTTAACTAGCAATATGAAAGTAGAGTAGTGTTAACTAGCAACATGAAAGTAGAGTAGTGTTAACTAGTATGAAAGTAGAGTAGTGTTAACTAGCAATATGAAAGTAGAGTAATGTTAACTAGCAATATGAAAGTAGAGTAATGTTAACTAGCAATATGAAAGTAGAGTAGTGTTAACTAGCAATATGAAAGTAGAGTAATGTTAACTAGCAATATGAAAGTAGAGTAGTGTTAACTAGCAATATGAAAGTAGAGTAGTGTTAACTAGCAATATGAAAGTAGAGTAATGTTAACTAGTAACATGAAAGTAGAGTAATGTTAACTAGCAATATGAAAGTAGAGTAGTGTTAACTAGCAATATGAAAGTAGAGTAGTGTTAACTAGCAATATGAAAGTAGAGCAGTGTTAACTAGCAATATGAAAGTAGAGTAGTGTTAACTAGCAATATGAAAGTAGAGCAGTGTTAACTAGCAATATGAAAGTAGAGCAGTGTTTACTAGCAATATGAAAGTAGAGCAGTGTTAACTAGCAATATGAAAGTAGAGTAGTGTTAACTAGCAATATGAAAGTAGAGCAGTGTTTACTAGCAATATGAAAGTAGAGTAATGTTAACTAGCAATATGAAAGTAGAGTAATGTTAACTAGCAATATGAAAGTAGAGTAATGTTAACTAGCAATATGAAAGTAGAGTAGTGTTAACTAGCAATATGAAAGTAGAGCAGTGTTAACTAGCAATATGAAAGTAGAGTAGTGTTAACTAGCAATATGAAAGTAGAGTAATGTTAACTAGCAATATGAAAGTAGAGTAATGTTAACTAGCAATATGAAAGTAGAGTAGTGTTAACTAGCAATATGAAAGTAGAGTAATGTTAACTAGCAATATGAAAGTAGAGCAGTGTTAACTAGCAATATGAAAGTAGAGTAGTGTTAACTAGCAATATGAAAGTAGAGTAGTGTTAACTAGCAATATGAAAGTAGAGTAATGTTAACTAGCAATATGAAAGTAGAGTAGTGTTAATTAGCAATATGAAAGTAGAGTAGTGTTAACTAGCAATATGAAAGTAGAGTAATGTTAACTAGCAATATGAAAGTAGAGTAGTGTTAACTAGCAATATGAAAGCAGAGTAATGTTAACTAGCAATATGAAAGTAGAGTAATGTTAACTAGCAATATGAAAGTAGAGTAGTGTTAACTAGCAATATCAAAGTAGAGTAATGTTAACTAGCAATATGAAAGTAGAGTAGTGTTAACTAGCAATATGAAAGTAGAGTAGTGTTAATTAGCAATATGAAAGTAGAGTAGTGTTAACTAGCAATATGAAAGTAGAGTAATGTTAACTAGCAATAAGAAAGTAGAGTAGTGTTAACTAGCAATATGAAAGCAGAGTAATGTTAACTAGCAATATGAAAGTAGAGTAGTGTTAATTAGCAATATGAAAGTAGAGTAATGTTAACTAGCAATATGAAAGTAGAGTAGTGTTAATTAGCAATATGAAAGTAGAGTAATGTTAACTAGCAATATGAAAGTAAAGTAATGTTAATTAGCAATATGAAAGTAGAGTAGTGTTAACTAGCAATATGAAAGTAGAGTAATGTTAACTAGCAATATCAAAGTAGAGCAGTGTTAACTAGCAATATGAAAGTAGAGTAATGTTAACTAGCAATATGAAAGTAGAGTAATGTTAACTAGCAATATGAAAGTAGAGCAGTGTTAACTAGCAATATGAAAGAAGAAGATTAACGTCATTGAATTTTTCGGTGAAATCCATATAGTTATAGGGTATACACCCTTCCGTTTTAGTAATTTTAAACTATCAGGGAATTCTTGTTTTGTGTATTTAAAATCACTACTAGACTGTGATAGATATGAAGACTGTCAGAATATACTACATCAATACTAGACTGTGATAGATATGAAGACTGTCAGAATATACTATATCAATACTAGACTGTGATAGATATGAAGACTGTCAGAATATACTACATCAATACTAGACTATAATAGATATTAAGACGGTCAGAATATACTACATCAATACTAGAATGTGATAGATATGAAGACTGTCAGAATATACTACATCAATACTAAACTATAATAGATATGAAGACTGTCAGAATATACTATATCAATACTAGACTGTGATAGATATGAAGACAGTCAGAATATATTACATCAATACTAGACTGTGATAGATATGAAGACGGTCAGAATATACTATATCAATACTAGACTGTGATAGATATGAAGACTGTCAGAATATACTACATCAATACTAGACTATAATAGATATGAAGACTGTCAGAATATACTACATCAATACTAGACTATAATAGATATGAAGACTGTTAGAATATACTACATCAATACTAGACTGTAATAGATATGAAGACTGTCAGAATATACTACATCAATACTAGACTGTAATAGATATGAAGACTGTCAGAATATACTATATCAATACTAGACTGTAATAGATATGAAGACTGTCAGAATATACTACATCAATACTAGACTGTAATAGATATGAAGACTGTCAGAATATACTACATCAATACTAGACTATAATAGATATGAAGACTGTCAGAATATACTATATCAATACTAGACTATAATAGATATGAAGACTGTGACAATATACTACATCAATACTAGAATGTAATAGATATGAAGACTGTGACAATATACTACATCAATACTAGAATGTAATAGATATGAAGACTGTCAGAATATACTACATCAATACTAGACTATAATAGATATGAAGACTGTCAGAATATACTACATCAATACTAGACTATAATAGATATGAAGACTGTCAGAATATACTACATCAATACTAGACTATAATAGATATGAAGACTGTTAGAATATACTATATCAATACTAGACTGTGATAGATATGAAGACTGTCAGAATATACTACATCAATACTAGACTGTGATAGATATGAAGACTGTCAGAATATACTACATCAATACTAGAATGTAATAGATATGAAGACTGTCAGAATATAATACATCAATACTTGTAGACTGTGATAGATATGAAGACTGTCAGAATATACTACATCAATACTAGAATGTAATAGATATGAAGACTGTCAGAATATACTATATCAATACTAGACTGTAATAGATATGAAGACTGTCAGAATATACTACATCAATACTAGACTATAATAGATATGAAGACTGTCAGAATATACTATATCAATACTAGACTGTGATAGATATGAAGACTGTCAGAATATACTACATCAATACTAGACTGTGATAGATATGAAGACTGTCAGAATATACTATATCAATACTAGAATGTAATAGATATGAAGACTGTCAGAATATACTACATCAATACTAGACTATAATAGATATGAAGACTGTCAGAATATACTACATCAATACTAGACTGTGATAGATATGAAGACTGTCAGAATATACTACATCAATACTAGACTATAATAGATATGAAGACTGTCAGAATATACTATATCAATACTAGACTATAATAGATATGAAGACTGTCAGAATATACTACATCAATACTAGACTGTAATAGATATGAAGACTGTCAGAATATACTATATCAATACTAGACTGTGATAGATATGAAGACTGTCAGAATATACTATATCAATACTAGAATGTGATAGATATGAAGACTGTCAGAATATACTACATCAATACTAGACTATAATAGATATGAAGACTGTCAGAATATACTATATCAATACTAGACTGTAATAGATATGAAGACTGTCAGAATATACTACATCAATACTAGACTATAATAGATATGAAGACTGTCAGAATATACTACATCAATACTAGAATGTAATAGATATGAAGACTGTCAGAATATACTATATCAATACTAGACTATAATAGATATGAAGACTGTCAGAATATACTACATCAATACTAGACTATAATAGATATGAAGACTGTCAGAATATACTACATCAATACTAGAATGTAATAGATATGAAGACGGTCAGAATATACTATATCAATACTAGACTATAATAGATATGAAGACTGTCAGAATATACTACATCAATACTAGAATGTAATAGATATGAAGACTGTCAGAATATACTATATCAATACTAGACTATAATAGATATGAAGACTGTCAGAATATACTACATCAATACTAGACTATAATAGATATGAAGACTGTCAGAATATACTACATCAATACTAGAATGTAATAGATATGAAGACGGTCAGAATATACTATATCAATACTAGACTGTAATAGATATGAAGACTGTGAGAATATACTACATCAATACTAGACTGTGATAGATATGAAGACTGTCAGAATATACTACATCAATACTAGACTATAATAGATATGAAGACTGTCAGAATATACTACATCAATACTAGACTATAATAGATATGAAGACTGTCAGAATATACTACATCAATACTAGACTGTGATAGATATGAAGACGGTCAGAATATACTATATCAATACTAGACTATAATAGATATGAAGACTGTCAGAATATACTACATCAATACTAGAATGTAATAGATATGAAGACTGTCAGAATATACTACATCAATACTAGACTGTAATAGATATGAAGACTGTCAGAATATATTACATCAATACTAGACTATAATAGATATGAAGACGGTCAGAATATACTACATCAATACTAGAATGTAATAGATATGAAGACTGTCAGAATATACTACATCAATACTAGACTGTGATAGATATGAAGACTGTCAGAATATACTACATCAATACTAGACTATAATAGATATGAAGACTGTCAGAATATACATCAATACTAGACTATAATAGATATGAAGACTGTCAGAATATACTATATCAATACTAGACTGTGATAGATATGAAGACTGTCAGAATATACTACATCAATACTAGACTATAATAGATATGAAGACTGTCAGAATATACTACATCAATACTAGAATGTAATAGATATGAAGACTGTCAGAATATACTACATCAATACTAGACTGTAATAGATATGAAGACTGTCAGAATATACTACATCAATACTAGAATGTAATAGATATGAAGACGGTCAGAATATACTATATCAATACTAGACTGTGATAGATATGAAGACTGTCAGAATATACTACATCAATACTAGACTATAATAGATATGAAGACTGTCAGAATATACTATATCAATACTAGACTGTAATAGATATGAAGACTGTCAGAATATACTATATCAATACTAGACTGTGATAGATATGAAGACTGTCAGAATATACTACATCAATACTAGACTATAATAGATATGAAGACTGTCAGAATATACTATATCAATACTAGACTGTAATAGATATGAAGACTGTCAGAATATACTACATCAATACTAGACTTTGATAGATATGAAGACTGTCAGAATATACTATATCAATACTAGACTATAATAGATATGAAGACTGTCAGAATATACTATATCAATACTAGACTGTGATAGATATGAAGACTGTCAGAATATACTATATCAATACTAGACTATAATAGATATGAAGACTGTCAGAATATACTACATCAATACTAGACTATAATAGATATGAAGACTGTCAGAATATACTATATCAATACTAGACTTTGATAGATATGAAGACTGTCAGAATATACTACATCAATACTAGACTATAATAGATATGAAGACTGTCAGAATATACTATATCAATACTAGACTGTAATAGATATGAAGACTGTCAGAATATACTACATCAATACTAGACTTTGATAGATATGAAGACTGTCAGAATATACTACATCAATACTAGACTATAATAGATATGAAGACTGTCAGAATATACTACATCAATACTAGACTATAATAGATATGAAGACGGTCAGAATATACTACATCAATACTAGAATGTAATAGATATGAAGACTGTCAGAATATACTACATCAATACTTGTAGACTGTGATAGATATGAAGACTGTCAGAATATACTATATCAATACTAGACTGTAATAGATATGAAGACTGTCAGAATATACTACATCAATACTAGACTATAATAGATATGAAGACTGTCAGAATATACTACATCAATACTAGACTGTGATAGATATGAAGACGGTCAGAATATACTATATCAATACTAGACTGTGATAGATATGAAGACTGTCAGAATATACTACATCAATACTAGAATGTAATAGATATGAAGACTGTCAGAATATACTACATCAATACTAGACTATAATAGATATGAAGACGGTCAGAATATACTACATCAATACTAGAATGTAATAGATATGAAGACTGTCAGAATATACTACATCAATACTAGACTGTGATAGATATGAAGACTGTCAGAATATACTACATCAATACTAGATTGTGATAGATATGAAGACTGTCAGAATATACTACATCAATACTAGACTGTGATAGATATGAAGACTGTCAGAATATACTACATCAATACTAGACTATAATAAATATGAAGACGGTCAGAATATACTATATCAATACTAGACTATGATAGATATGAAGACTGTCAGAATATACTACATCAATACTAGACTATAATAAATATGAACTGTCAGAATATACTACATCAATACTAGACTATGATAGATATGAAGACTGTCAGAATATACTATATCAATACTAGACTATAATAGATATGAAGACTGTCAGAATATACTATATCAATACTAGACTATAATAGATATGAAGACTGTCAGAATATACTACATCAATACTAGACTATAATAGATATGAAGACTGTCAGAATATACTACATCAATACTAGACTGTGATAGATATGAAGACTGTCAGAATATACTATATCAATACTAGACTGTAATAGATATGAAGACTGTCAGAATATACTACATCAATACTAGACTATAATAGATATGAAGACTGTCAGAATATACTACATCAATACTAGACTATAATAGATATGAAGACTGTCAGAATATACTACATCAATACTAGACTGTAATAGATATGAAGACTGTCAGAATATACTATATCAATACTAGACTGTGATAGATATGAAGACTGTCAGAATATACTACATGAATACTAGACGGTGATAGATATGAAGACTGTCAGAATATACTACATCAATACTAGACTGTAATAGATATGAAGACTGTCAGAATATACTATATCAATACTAGACTGTGATAGATATGAAGACTGTCAGAATATACTACATCAATACTAGACTATAATAGATATGAAGACTGTCAGAATATACTATATCAATACTAGACTGTAATAGATATGAAGACTGTCAGAATATACTACATCAATACTAGACTTTGATAGATATGAAGACTGTCAGAATATACTATATCAATACTAGACTATAATAGATATGAAGACTGTCAGAATATACTATATCAATACTAGACTGTGATAGATATGAAGACTGTCAGAATATACTATATCAATACTAGACTATAATAGATATGAAGACTGTCAGAATATACTACATCAATACTAGACTGTAATAGATATGAAGACTGTCAGAATATACTATATCAATACTAGACTGTAATAGATATGAAGACTGTCAGAATATACTACATCAATACTAGACTATAATAGATATGAAGACTGTCAGAATATACTATATCAATACTAGACTTTGATAGATATGAAGACTGTCAGAATATACTACATCAATACTAGACTATAATAGATATGAAGACTGTCAGAATATACTATATCAATACTAGACTGTAATAGATATGAAGACTGTCAGAATATACTACATCAATACTAGACTTTGATAGATATGAAGACTGTCAGAATATACTACATCAATACTAGACTATAATAGATATGAAGACTGTCAGAATATACTACATCAATACTAGACTATAATAGATATGAAGACGGTCAGAATATACTACATCAATACTAGAATGTAATAGATATGAAGACTGTCAGAATATACTACATCAATACTTGTAGACTGTGATAGATATGAAGACTGTCAGAATATACTATATCAATACTAGACTGTAATAGATATGAAGACTGTCAGAATATACTACATCAATACTAGACTATAATAGATATGAAGACTGTCAGAATATACTACATCAATACTAGACTGTGATAGATATGAAGACGGTCAGAATATACTATATCAATACTAGACTGTGATAGATATGAAGACTGTCAGAATATACTACATCAATACTAGAATGTAATAGATATGAAGACTGTCAGAATATACTACATCAATACTAGACTATAATAGATATGAAGACGGTCAGAATATACTACATCAATACTAGAATGTAATAGATATGAAGACTGTCAGAATATACTACATCAATACTAGACTGTGATAGATATGAAGACTGTCAGAATATACTACATCAATACTAGACTGTGATAGATATGAAGACTGTCAGAATATACTACATCAATACTAGACTGTGATAGATATGAAGACTGTCAGAATATACTACATCAATACTAGACTATAATAAATATGAAGACGGTCAGAATATACTATATCAATACTAGACTATGATAGATATGAAGACTGTCAGAATATACTACATCAATACTAGACTATAATAAATATGAAGACTGTCAGAATATACTACATCAATACTAGACTATGATAGATATGAAGACTGTCAGAATATACTATATCAATACTAGACTATAATAGATATGAAGACTGTCAGAATATACTATATCAATACTAGACTGTAATAGATATGAAGACTGTCAGAATATACTACATCAATACTAGACTATAATAGATATGAAGACTGTCAGAATATACTACATCAATACTAGACTGTAATAGATATGAAGACGGTCAGAATATACTACATCAATACTAGACTATAATAGATATGAAGACTGTCAGAATATACTACATCAATACTAGACTGTAATAGATATGAAGACTGTCAGAATATACTATATCAATACTAGACTGTGATAGATATGAAGACTGTCAGAATATACTACATGAATACTAGACGGTGATAGATATGAAGACTGTCAGAATATACTACATCAATACTAGACTGTAAAAGATATGAAGACTGTCAGAATATACTATATCAATACTAGACTGTGATAGATATGAAGACTGTCAGAATATACTACATCAATACTAAACTATAATAGATATGAAGACTGTCAGAATATACTATATCAATACTAGACTGTGATAGATATGAAGACTGTCAGAATATACTATATCAATACTAGACTGTGATAGATATGAAGACTGTCAGAATATACTATATCAATACTAGACTATAATAGATATGAAGACTGTCAGAATATACTACATCAATACTAGACTGTAATAGATATGAAGACTGTCAGAATATACTACATCAATACTAGACTGTGATAGATATGAAGACTGTCAGAACATACTACATCAATACTAGACTGTAATAGATATGAAGACTGTCAGAATATACTACATCAATACTAGACTGTAATAGATATGAAGACTGTCAGAATATACTACATCAATACTAAACTATAATAGATATGAAGACTGTCAGAATATACTATATCAATACTAGACTGTAATAGATATGAAGACTGTCAGAATATACTACATCAATACTAGACTATAATAGATATGAAGACTGTCAGAATATACTACATCAATACTAGACTGTGATAGATATGAAGACTGTCAGAATATACTACATCAATACTAGACTGTAATAGATATGAAGACTGTCAGAATATACTATATCAATACTAGACTATGATAGATATGAAGACTGTCAGAATATACTACATCAATTCTAGACTATAATAGATATGAAGACTGTCAGAATATACTATATCAATACTAGACTGTAATAGATATGAAGACTGTCAGAATATACTACATCAATACTAGACTGTAATAGATATGAAGACTGTGACAATATACTACATCAATACTAGACTGTGATAGATATGAAGACTGTCAAAATATACTATATCAATACTAGACTATGATAGATATGAAGACTGTCAGAATATACTACATCAATACTAGACTGTAATAGATATGAAGACTGTGACAATATACTACATCAATACTAGACTGTGATAGATATGAAGACTGTCAGAATATACTATATCAATACTAGACTATAATAGATATGAAGACTGTCAGAATATACTACATCAATACTAGACTGTAATAGATATGAAGACTGTGACAATATACTACATCAATACTAGACTGTGATAGATATGAAGACTGTCAGAATATACTATATCAATACTAGACTATGATAGATATGAAGACTGTTAGAATATACTATATCAATACTAGACTGTGATAGATATGAAGACTGTCAGAATATACTACATCAATACTAGACTATAATAGATATGAAGACTGTCAGAATATACTACATCAATACTAAACTATAATAGATATGAAGACTGTCAGAATATACTACATCAATACTAGACTATAATAGATATGAAGACTGTTAGAATATACTACATCAATACTAGACTATAATAGATATGAAGACTGTCAGAATATACTACATCAATACTAGAATGTAATAGATATGAAGACTGTCAGAATATACTACATCAATACTAGACTATAATAGATATGAAGACTGTCAGAATATACTATATCAATACTAAACTATAATAGATATGAAGACGGTCAGAATATACTACATCAATACTAGACTGTGATAGATATGAAGACTGTCAGAATATACTACATCAATACTAGACTGTGATAGATATGAAGACTGTCAGAATATACTACATCAATACTAGACTGTGATAGATATGAAGACTGTCAGAATATACTATATCAATACTAGACTATAATAGATATGAAGACTGTTAGAATATACTACATCAATACTAGACTGTGATAGATATGAAGACTGTCAGAATATACTATATCAATACTAGACTGTGATAGATATGAAGACTGTCAGAATATACTACATCAATACTAGACTGTGATAGATATGAAGACTGTCAGAATATACTACATCAATACTAGACTATAATAGATATGAAGACTGTCAGAATATACTACATCAATACTAGACTGTGATAGATATGAAGACTGTCAGAATATACTATATCAATACTAGACTGTGATAGATATGAAGACTGTCAGAATATACTACATCAATACTAGACTATAATAGATATGAAGACTGTCAGAATATACTACATCAATACTAAACTATAATAGATATGAAGACTGTCAGAATATACTATATCAATACTAGACTGTAATAGATATGAAGACTGTTAGAATATACTACATCAATACTAGACTATAATAGATATGAAGACTGTCAGAATATACTACATCAATACTAGACTGTGATAGATATGAAGACTGTCAGAATATACTATATCAATACTAGACTATAATAGATATGAAGACTGTTAGAATATACTATATCAATACTAGACTATAATAGATATGAAGACTGTTAGAATATACTACATCAATACTAGACTATAATAGATATGAAGACTGTCAGAATATATGACATCAATACTAGACTGTGATAGATATGAAGACTGTCAGAATATACTATATCAATACTAGACTATAATAGATATGAAGACTGTTAGAATATACTATATCAATACTAGACTATAATAGATATGAAGACTGTTAGAATATACTACATCAATACTAGACTATAATAGATATGAAGACTGTCAGAATATACTACATCAATACTAGACTGTGATAGATATGAAGACTGTCAGAATATACTACATCAATACTAGACTATAATAGATATGAAGACTGTCAGAATATACTACATCAATACTAGACTATAATAGATATGAAGACTGTTAGAATATACTATATCAATACTAGACTATAATAGATATGAAGACTGTTAGAATATACTACATCAATACTAGACTGTGATAGATATGAAGACTGTCAGAATATACTACATCAATACTAGAATGTAATAGATATGAAGACTGTCAGAATATACTACATCAATACTAGACTATAATAGATATGAAGACTGTCAGAATATACTACATCAATACTAGACTATAATAGATATGAAGACTGTCAGAATATACTACATCAATACTAGACTGTGATAGATATGAAGACTGTCAGAATATACTACATCAATACTAGACTGTAATAGATATGAAGACTGTGACAATATACTACATCAATACTAGACTATAATAGATATGAAGACTGTCAGAATATACTACATCAATACTAGACTATAATAGATATGAAGACTGTTAGAATATACTACATCAATACTAGACTGTAATAGATATGAAGACTGTCAGAATATACTACATCAATACTAGACTATAATAGATATGAAGACTGTCAGAATATACTATATCAATACTAGACTATAATAGATATGAAGACTGTCAGAATATACTACATCAATACTAGACTGTGATAGATATGAAGACTGTCAGAATATACTACATCAATACTAGAATGTAATAGATATGAAGACTGTCAGAATATACTACATCAATACTAGACTATAATAGATATGAAGACTGTTAGAATATACTATATCAATACTAGACTATAATAGATATGAAGACTGTCAGAATATACTATATCAATACTAGACTGTGATAGATATGAAGACTGTTAGAATATACTATATCAATACTAGACTATAATAGATATGAAGACTGTTAGAATATACTATATCAATACTAGACTGTGATAGATATGAAGACTGTCAGAATATACTACATAAATACTAGACTGTGATAGATATGAAGACTGTCAGAATATACTATATCAATACTAGACTATAATAGATATGAAGACTGTCAGAATATACTACATCAATACTAGACTATAATAGATATGAAGACTGTCAGAATATACTACATCAATACTAGACTGTGATAGATATGAAGACTGTCAGAATATACTACATCAATACTAGAATGTAATAGATATGAAGACTGTCAGAATATACTACATCAATACTAGACTGTAATAGATATGAAGACTGTCAGAATATACTACATCAATACTAGACTGTGATAGATATGAAGACTGTCAGAATATACTACATCAATACTAGAATGTAATAGATATGAAGGCTGTCAGAATATACTACATCAATACTAGACTATAATAGATATGAAGACTGTCAGAATATACTACATCAATACTAGACTGTGATAGATATGAAGACTGTCAGAATATACTACATCAATACTAGACTGTAATAGATATGAAGACTGTCAGAATATACTACATCAATACTAGACTATAATAGATATGAAGACGGTCAGAATATACTACATCAATACTAGAATGTAATAGATATGAAGAATGTCAGAATATACTACATCAATATTAGAATGTAATAGATATGAAGACTGTCAGAATATACTACATCAATACTAGAATGTAATAGATATGAAGACTGTCAGAATATACTACATCAATACTAGAATGTAATAGATATGAAGACTGTCAGAATATACTATATCAATACTAGAATGTAATAGATATGAAGACTGTCAGAATATACTACATCAATACTAGACTATAATAGATATGAAGACGGTCAGAATATACTACATCAATACTAGAATGTAATAGATATGAAGACTGTCAGAATATACTACATCAATACTAGACTATAATAGATATGAAGACTGTCAGAATATACTACATCAATACTAGAATGTAATAGATATGAAGACGGTCAGAATATACTATATCAATACTAGACTGTGATAGATATGAAGACTGTCAGAATATACTACATCAATACTAGACTGTAATAGATATGAAGACTGTCAGAATATACTATATCAATACTAGACTGTAATAGATATGAAGACTGTCAGAATATACTACATCAATACTAGACTGTAATAGATATGAAGACTGTCAGAATATACTACATCAATACTAGACTATAATAGATATGAAGACTGTCAGAATATACTACATCAATACTAGACTGTAATAGATATGAAGACTGTCAGAATATACTATATCAATACTAGACTGTAATAGATATGAAGACTGTCAGAATATACTACATCAATACTAGACTGTGATAGATATGAAGACTGTCAGAATATACTACATCAATACTAAACTATAATAGATATGAAGACTGTCAGAATATACTATATCAATACTAGACTGTAATAGATATGAAGACTGTGACAATATACTACATCAATACTAGACTGTGATAGATATGAAGACTGTCAAAATATACTATATCAATACTAGACTATGATAGATATGAAGACTGTCAGAATATACTACATCAATACTAGACTGTAATAGATATGAAGACTGTCAGAATATACTACATCAATACTAGACTGTAATAGATATGAAGACTGTCAGAATATACTACATCAATACTAGACTGTAATAGATATGAAGACTGTCAGAATATACTATATCAATACTAGACTGTAATAGATATGAAGACTGTCAGAATATACTACATCAATACTAGACTGTAATAGATATGAAGACTGTCAGAATATACTACATCAATACTAGACTGTGATAGATATGAAGACTGTCAGAATATACTACATCAATACTAGACTATAATAGATATGAAGACTGTCAGAATATACTACATCAATACTAGAATGTAATAGATATGAAGACTGTCAGAATATACTACATCAATACTAGACTATAATAGATATGAAGACGGTCAGAATATACGACATCAATACTAGACTGTAATAGATATGAAGACTGTGAGAATATACTACATCAATACTAGACTATAATAGATATGAAGACTGTCAGAATATACTACATCAATACTAGACTGTAATAGATATGAAGACTGTCAGAATATACTACATCAATACTAGACTGTAATAGATATGAAGACGGTCAGAATATATGACATCAATACTAGACTGTGATAGATATGAAGACTGTCAGAATATACTATATCAATACTAGACTGTAATAGATATGAAGACTGTCAGAATATACTATATCAATACTAGACTGTAATAGATATGAAGACTGTCAGAATATACTATATCAATACTAGACTGTAATAGATATGAAGACTGTCAGAATATACTACATAATACAAGTTGTGATATTTGTGGATACCTGTAGTGTTTACACTATCTTTCTGCCATGGTGATTATCTAATTTAACTACAAGCACTGTTATTACACACTTGTGTAATTTATCACAATCATTCATAATTTTAGTTTGAATCTGTTTCATTGTAATAAGTCTACTTACTGAGAGTAGATCAGTTTGTAGACACAGTGTTTTAATCCTTGGCACAATAGAGTGCTTCATTGCAGCATACTCTATCATTCCAGCAAACGTTGGGATAATTGACAAACATAATTCCTGGAAAATAAAAACCAAAATGGCGAATTTCATAACTTTCAATTCAAAGACTAGGAAGATTTGTTGTATTAGAAACTAGTCATTAAAACTGGAGTCAAAAACAAATACTGAAACAATCTAACTTTATAAGAGTTATTGTTAAACAATCTAACTTTATGGGAGTTATTGTTAAACAATCTAACTTTATGGGAGTTATTGTTAAACAATCTAACTTTATGGGGGTTATTGTTAAACAATCTAACTTTATGGGAGTTATTGTTAAACAATCTAACTTTATGAGAGTTATTGTTAAACAATCTAACTTTATGGGAGTTATTGTTAAACAATCTAACTTTATGGGAGTTATTGTCAAACAATCTAACTTTATGGGAGTTATTGTCAAACAATCTAACTTTATGGGAGTTATTGTTAAACAATCTAACTTTATGGGAGTTATTGTTAAACAATCTAACTTTATGAGAGTTATTGTTAAACAATCTAACTTTATGGGAGTTATTGTCAAACAATCTAACTTTATGGGAGTTATTGTCAAACAATCTAACTTTATGAGAGTTATTGTTAAACAATCTAACTTTATGGGGGTTATTGTCAAACAATCTAACTTTATAGAGTTATTGTTAAACAATCTAACTTTATGGGAGTTATTTTTAAACAATCTAACTTTATGAGAGTTATTGTTAAACAATCTAACTTTATGGGAGTTATTGTTAAACAATCTAACTTTATGGGAGTTATTGTTAAACAATCTAACTTTATGGGAGTTATTGTTAAACAATCTAACTTTATGGGAGTTATTGTTAAACAATCTAACTTTATGGGAGTTATTGTTAAACAATCTAACTTTATGGGAGTTATTGTTAAACAATCTAACTTTATGGGAGTTATTGTTAAACAATCTAACTTTATGAGAGTTATTGTCAAACAATCTAACTTTATGGGGGTTATTGTTAAACAATCTAACTTTATGAGAGTTATTGTTAAACAATCTAACTTTATGGGGGTTATTGTTAAACAATCTAACTTTATAAGAGTTACTGTTAAACAATCTAACTTTATGGGAGTTATTGTCAAACAATCTAACTTTATGGGAGTTATTGTTAAACAATCTAACTTTATGGGAGTTATTGTCAAACAATCTAACTTTATGGGAGTTATTGTTAAACAATCTAACTTTATGGGAGTTATTGTCAAACAATCTAACTTTATGGGAGTTATTGTCAAACAATCTAACTTTATGGGAGTTATTGTTAAACAATCTAACTTTATGGGAGTTATTGTTAAACAATCTAACTTTATGGGAGTTATTGTTAAACAATCTAACTTTATGAGAGTTATTGTTAAACAATCTAACTTTATGGGAGTTATTGTCAAACAATCTAACTTTATGGGAGTTATTGTCAAACAATCTAACTTTATGAGAGTTATTGTTAAACAATCTAACTTTATGGGGGTTATTGTCAAACAATCTAACTTTATAGAGTTATTGTTAAACAATCTAACTTTATGGGAGTTATTTTTAAACAATCTAACTTTATGGGAGTTATTGTTAAACAATCTAACTTTATGGGAGTTATTGTTAAACAATCTAACTTTATGAGAGTTATTGTCAAACAATCTAACTTTATGGGGGTTATTGTTAAACAATCTAACTTTATGAGAGTTATTGTTAAACAATCTAACTTTATGAGAGTTATTGTCAAACAATCTAACTTTATGGGGGTTATTGTTAAACAATCTAACTTTATGAGAGTTATTGTTAAACAATCTAACTTTATAGAGTTATTGTTAAACAATCTAACTTTATGGGAGTTATTGTTAAACAATCTAACTTTATGGGAGTTATTGTTAAACAATCTAACTTTATGGGGGTTATTGTCAAACAATCTAACTTTATAGAGTTATTGTCAAACAATCTAACTTTATAGAGTTATTGTTAAACAATCTAACTTTATAGAGTTATTGTTAAACAATCTAACTTTATGAGAGTTATTGTTAAACAATCTAACTTTATGGGAGTTATTGTTAAACAATCTAACTTTATAAGAGTTATTGTTAAACAATCTAATTTTATAAGAGTTATTGTTAAACAATCTAACTTTATGGGGGTTATTGTCAAACAATCTAACTTTATGGGAGTTATTGTTAAATAATCTAACTTTATGGGAGTTATTGTCAAACAATCTAACTTTATAGAGTTATTGTCAAACAATCTAACTTTATAGAGTTATTGTCAAACAATCTAACTTTATGGGAGTTATTGTTAAACAATCTAACTTTATGAGAGTTATTGTTAAACAATCTAACTTTATAAGAGTTATTGTTAAACAATCTAACTTTATAGAGTTATTGTCAAACAATCTAACTTTATAGAGTTATTGTTAAACAATCTAACTTTATGGGAGTTATTGTTAAACAATCTAACTTTATGGGAGTTATTGTTAAACAATCTAACTTTATGGGAGTTATTGTCAAACAATCTAACTTCATGGGAGTTATTGTTAAACAATCTAACTTTATAAGAGTTATTGTTAAACAATCTAACTTTATAAGAGTTATTGTTAAACAATCTAACTTTATAGAGTTATTGTCAAACAATCTAACTTTATAGAGTTATTGTTAAACAATCTAACTTTATGGGAGTTATTGTCAAACAATCTAACTTTATGGGAGTTATTGTCAAACAATCTAACTTTATAGAGTTATTGTTAAACAATCTAACTTTATAGGGGTTATTGTCAAACAATCTAACTTTATGAGAGTTATTGTTAAACAATCTAACTTTATGGGGGTTATTGTCAAACAATCTAACTTTATAGAGTTATTGTTAAACAATCTAACTTCATGGGAGTTATTTTTAAATAATCTAACTTTATGAGAGTTATTGTTAAACAATCTAACTTTATGGGAGTTATTGTTAAACAATCTAACTTTATGGGAGTTATTGTTAAACAATCTAACTTTATGGGAGTTATTGTTAAACAATCTAACTTTATGAGAGTTATTGTTAAACAATCTAACTTTATGAGAGTTATTGTTAAACAATCTAACTTTATGGGAGTTATTGTTAAACAATCTAACTTTATGGGAGTTATTGTTAAACAATCTAACTTTATGGGAGTTATTGTTAAACAATCTAACTTTATGGGAGTTATTGTTAAACAATCTAACTTTATGGGAGTTATTGTTAAACAATCTAACTTTATGAGAGTTATTGTCAAACAATCTAACTTTATGGGGGTTATTGTTAAACAATCTAACTTTATAAGAGTTACTGTTAAACAATCTAACTTTATGGGAGTTATTGTCAAACAATCTAACTTTATGGGAGTTATTGTTAAACAATCTAACTTTATGGGAGTTATTGTCAAACAATCTAACTTTATGGGAGTTATTGTTAAACAATCTAACTTTATGGGAGTTATTGTCAAACAATCTAACTTTATGGGAGTTATTGTCAAACAATCTAACTTTATAGAGTTATTGTTAAACAATCTAACTTTATGGGAGTTATTGTTAAACAATCTAACTTTATGGGAGTTATTGTTAAACAATCTAACTTTATGAGAGTTATTGTTAAACAATCTAACTTTATGGGAGTTATTGTCAAACAATCTAACTTTATGGGAGTTATTGTCAAACAATCTAACTTTATGAGAGTTATTGTTAAACAATCTAACTTTATGGGGGTTATTGTCAAACAATCTAACTTTATAGAGTTATTGTTAAACAATCTAACTTTATGGGAGTTATTTTTAAACAATCTAACTTTATGGGAGTTATTGTTAAACAATCTAACTTTATGGGAGTTATTGTTAAACAATCTAACTTTATGAGAGTTATTGTCAAACAATCTAACTTTATGGGGGTTATTGTTAAACAATCTAACTTTATGAGAGTTATTGTTAAACAATCTAACTTTATGAGAGTTATTGTTAAACAATCTAACTTTATGAGAGTTATTGTTAAACAATCTAACTTTATAGAGTTATTGTTAAACAATCTAACTTTATGGGAGTTATTGTTAAACAATCTAACTTTATGGGAGTTATTGTTAAACAATCTAACTTTATGGGGGTTATTGTCAAACAATCTAACTTTATAGAGTTATTGTCAAACAATCTAACTTTATAGAGTTATTGTTAAACAATCTAACTTTATGAGAGTTATTGTTAAACAATCTAACTTTATGGGAGTTATTGTTAAACAATCTAACTTTATAAGAGTTATTGTTAAACAATCTAACTTTATAAGAGTTATTGTTAAACAATCTAACTTTATGGGGGTTATTGTCAAACAATCTAACTTTATGGGAGTTATTGTTAAATAATCTAACTTTATGGGAGTTATTGTCAAACAATCTAACTTTATAGAGTTATTGTCAAACAATCTAACTTTATAGAGTTATTGTCAAACAATCTAACTTTATGGGAGTTATTGTTAAACAATCTAACTTTATGAGAGTTATTGTTAAACAATCTAACTTTATAAGAGTTATTGTTAAACAATCTAACTTTATAGAGTTATTGTCAAACAATCTAACTTTATAGAGTTATTGTTAAACAATCTAACTTCATGGGAGTTATTGTTAAACAATCTAACTTTATGGGAGTTATTGTTAAACAATCTAACTTTATGGGAGTTATTGTCAAACAATCTAACTTCATGGGAGTTATTGTTAAACAATCTAACTTTATGAGAGTTATTGTTAAACAATCTAACTTTATAAGAGTTATTGTTAAACAATCTAACTTTATAGAGTTATTGTCAAACAATCTAACTTTATAGAGTTATTGTTAAACAATCTAACTTTATGGGAGTTATTGTCAAACAATCTAACTTTATGGGAGTTATTGTCAAACAATCTAACTTTATAGAGTTATTGTTAAACAATCTAACTTTATGGGGGTTATTGTCAAACAATCTAACTTTATGAGAGTTATTGTTAAACAATCTAACTTTATGGGGGTTATTGTCAAACAATCTAACTTTATAGAGTTATTGTTAAACAATCTAACTTCATGGGAGTTATTTTTAAATAATCTAACTTTATGAGAGTTATTGTTAAACAATCTAACTTTATGGGAGTTATTGTTAAACAATCTAACTTTATGGGAGTTATTGTTAAACAATCTAACTTTATGGGAGTTATTGTTAAACAATCTAACTTTATGAGAGTTATTGTTAAACAATCTAACTTTATGAGAGTTATTGTTAAACAATCTAACTTTATGGGAGTTATTGTTAAACAATCTAACTTTATGGGAGTTATTGTCAAACAATCTAACTTTATGGGACTTATTGTCAAACAATCTAACTTTATGGGGGTTATTGTCAAACAATCTAACTTTATAGAGTTATTGTTAAACAATCTAACTTCATGGGAGTTATTTTTAAATAATCTAACTTTATGAGAGTTATTGTTAAACAATCTAACTTTATGGGAGTTATTGTTAAACAATCTAACTTTATGGGAGTTATTGTTAAACAATCTAACTTTATGGGAGTTATTGTTAAACAATCTAACTTTATGAGAGTTATTGTTAAACAATCTAACTTTATGAGAGTTATTGTTAAACAATCTAACTTTATGGGAGTTATTGTTAAACAATCTAACTTTATGGGAGTTATTGTCAAACAATCTAACTTTATGGGACTTATTGTCAAACAATCTAACTTTATGAGAGTTATTGTTAAACAATCTAACTTTATGGGAGTTATTGTTAAACAATCTAACTTTATAAGAGTTATTGTTAAACAATCTAACTTTATGGGAGTTATTGTTAAACAATCTAACTTTATGGGAGTTATTGTTAAACAATCTAACTTTATGGGAGTTATTGTTAAACAATCTAACTTTATGAGAGTTACTGTTAAACAATCTAACTTTATGGGAGTTATTGTCAAACAATCTAACTTTATGGGAGTTATTGTTAAACAATCTAACTTTATGGGACTTATTGTCAAACAATCTAACTTTATGGGAGTTATTGTCAAACAATCTAACTTTATGGGAGTTATTGTTAAACAATCTATCTTTATGGGAGTTATTGTTAAACAATCTAACTTTATGGGAGTTATTGTTAAACAATCTAACTTTATGGGGGTTATTGTCAATCAATCTAACTTTATGAGAGTTATTGTTAAACAATCTAACTTTATAAGAGTTATTGTTAAACAATCTAACTTTATAAGAGTTATTGTCAAACAATCTAACTTTATGGGGGTTATTGTTAAACAATCTAACTTTATGGGGGTTATTGTTAAACAATCTAACTTTATGGGAGTTATTGTCAAACAATCTAACTTTATAAGAGTTATTGTTAAACAATCTAACTTTATAAGAGTTATTGTTAAACAATCTAACTTAATGGGGGTTATTGTTAAACAATCTAACTTTATGGGGGTTATTGTCAAACAATCTAACTTTATGGGAGTTATTGTTAAACAATCTAACTTTATGAGAGTTATTGTTAAACAATCTAACTTTATGGGGGTTATTGTCAAACAATCTAATTTTATGGGGGTTATTGTTAAACAATCTAACTTTATGAGAGTTATTGTCAAACAATATAACTTTATGGGGGTTATTGTTAAACAATCTAACTTTATGGGGGTTATTGTTAAACAATCTAACTTTATGGGGGTTATTGTCAAACAATCTAACTTTATGGGAGTTATTGTTAAACAATCTAACTTTATGAGAGTTATTGTTAAACAATCTAACTTTATGGGGGTTATTGTCAAACAATCTAACTTTATGGGGGTTATTGTTAAACAATCTAACTTTATGAGAGTTATTGTCAAACAATCTAACTTTATGGGGGTTATTGTCAAACAATCTAACTTTATGGGAGTTATTGTTAAACAATCTAACTTTATAAGAGTTATTGTCAAACAATCTAACTTTATGAGAGTTATTGTTAAACAATCTAACTTTATAGAGTTATTGTCAAACAATCTAACTTTATGGAAGTTATTGTTAAACAATCTAACTTTATGAGAGTTATTGTTAAACAATCTAACTTTATGGGGGTTATTGTTAAACAATCTAACTTTATGGGAGTTATTGTCAAACAATCTAACTTTATGGGGGTTATTGTTAAACAATCTAACTTTATGAGAGTTATTGTTAAACAATCTAACTTTATGGGAGTTATTGTCAAACAATCTAACTTTATAAGAGTTATTGTCAAACAATCTAACTTTATGGGAGTTATTGTTAAACAATCTAACTTTATGGGAGTTATTGTCAAACAATCTAACTTTATGGGAGTTATTGTCAAACAATCTAACTTATAAGAGTTATTGTCAAACAATCTAACTTTATAAGAGTTATTGTTAAACAATCTAACTTTATAAGAGTTATTGTCAAACAATCTAACTTTATGGGGGTTATTGTTAAACAATCTAACTTTATGGGGGTTATTGTTAAACAATCTAACTTTATGGGAGTTATTGTCAAACAATCTAACTTTATGAGAGTTATTGTTAAACAATCTAACTTTATAAGAGTTATTGTCAAACAATCTAACTTTATGAGAGTTATTGTTAAACAATCTAACTTTATGGGAGTTATTGTTAAACAATCTAACTTTATGGGAGTTATTGTTAAACAATCTAACTTTATGAGAGTTATTTTTAAACAATCTAACTTTATGGGGGTTATTGTCAAACAATCTAACTTTATGGGAGTTATTGTTAAATAATCTAACTTTATGAGAGTTATTGTTAAACAATCTAACTTTATGAGAGTTATTGTTAAACAATCTAACTTTATGGGAGTTATTGTTAAACAATCTAACTTTATGGGAGTTATTGTTAAACAATCTAACTTTATGGGAGTTATTGTTAAATAATCTAACTTTATGGGAGTTATTGTTAAACAATCTAACTTTATGGGAGTTATTGTTAAACAATCTAACTTTATGGGAGTTATTGTTAAATAATCTAACTTTATGGGGGTTATTGTTAAACAATCTAACTTTATGGGAGTTATTGTTAAATAATCTAACTTTATGGGGGTTATTGTTAAACAATCTAACTTTATGGGAGTTATTGTTAAACAATCTAACTTTATGGGAGTTATTGTCAAAAAATCTAAATTTATTGGGATTATTGTCAGACATACCTGTATGTGTAGTAATGCTGTTTTAACATACCTGTATGTGTAGTAATGCTGTTTTAACATACCTGTATGTGTAGTAATGATGTTTTAACATACCTGTATGTGTAGTAATGATGTTTTAACATACCTGTATGTGTAGTAATGATGTTTTAACATACCTGTATGTGTAGTAATGATGTTTTAACATACCTGTACGTGTAGTAATGATGTTTTAACACACCTGTACGTGTAGTAATGATGTTTTAACATACCTGTACGTGTAGTAATGCTGTTTTAACATGCCTGTATGTGTAGTAATGATGTTTTAACATACCTGTATGTGTAGTAATGATGTTTTAACATACCTGTATGTGTAGTAATGATGTTTTAACATACCTGTATGTGTAGTAATGCTGTTTTAACATATCTGTATGTGTAGTAATGCTGTTTTAACATACCTGTATGTGTAGTAATGATGTTTTAACATACCTGTATGTGTAGTAATGCTGTTTTAACATACCTGTATGTGTAGTAGTGATGTTTTAAAATACCTGTATGTGTGGGGATGATGTTTCTAACGCCCTGTACACCATGGGTAAAACATGATGCTTCACATCATCTGCTGGTGTCTTCGATAGCAATAAATCCATCTTTTGCAAAAATATTAGTAAAATCTGAAGAATGAATACAAAAAAGTTATAAATATAATGTACATGGGAACAGTTGGTTGCCATGGAGTTCATTCATTAGACTTTGGTTGCCATGGAGTTCATTCATTAGACTCTGGTTGCCATGGAGTCCATTCATTAGACTCTGACCACTGCTGTTTGGGTTAGCTAGAACACATGAAGCTGGGTTTAATTACAGTAACCAGATTTGTGTGTAAGAAGGGTGTTGTTTAATTTGACAGCAAATATTTCCCTTCTGTATTAGAACATTAGGTGCTGTACAGTGGTGATCACATCAACTCATTACTAAATTGCTGTACAGTGGTGATCACATCAACACATTACTAAGTTGCTGTACAGTGGTGGTCACATCAACACATTACTAAGTTACTGTACAGTGGTGATCCCATCAACACATTACTAAGTTACTGTACAGTGGTGATCCCATCAACATATTACTAAGTTACTGTACAGTGGTGATCACATCAACACATTACTAAGTTGCTGTACAGTGGTGATCACATCAACACATTACTAAGTTACTGTACAGTGGTGATCACATCAACACATTACTAAGTTGCTGTACAGTGGTGATCACATCAACACATTACTAAGTTATTGTACAGTGGTGATCACATCAACACATTACTAAATTGCTGTACAGTGGTGATCACATCAACACATTACTAAGTTGCTGTACAGTGGTGATCACATCAACACATTACTAAGTTGCTGTACAGTGGTGATCACATCAACACATTACTAAGTTACTGTACAGTGGTGATCACATCAACACATTCCTAAGTTGCTGTACAGTGGTGATCACATCAACACATTACTAAGTTATTGTACAGTGGTGATCACATCAACACATTACTAAGTTATTGTACAGTGGTGATCACATCAACACATTACTAAGTTGCTGTACAGTGGTGATCACATCAACACATTACTAAGTTATTGTACAGTGGTGATCACATCAACACATTACTAAGTTATTGTAAAGTGGTGATCACATCAACACATTACTAAGTTGCTGTATAGTGGTGATCACATCAACACATTACTAAATTGCTGTACAGTGGTGATCACATCAACACATTACTAAGTTATTGTAAAGTGGTGATCACATCAACACATTACTAAGTTACTGTACAGTGGTGATCACATCAACACATTACTAAATTGCTGTACAGTGGTGATCACATCAACACATTACTAAGTTGCTGTATAGTGGTTATCACATCAACACATTACTAAGTTGCTGTACAGTGGTGATCACATCAACACATTACTAAGTTATTGTACAGTGGTGATCACATCAACACATTACTAAGTTATTGTACAGTGGTGATCACATCAACACATTACTAAGTTGCTGTACAGTGGTGATCCCATCAACATATTACTAAGTTACTGTACAGTGGTGATCACATCAACACATTACTGAGTTGCTGTACAGTGGTGGTCACATCAACACATTACTAATTGATGTACAGTGGTGATCACATCAACACATTACTAAGTTGCTGTACAGTGGTGATCACATCAACACATTACTAAGTTATTGTACAGTGGTGATCACATCAACACATTACTAAGTTATTGTAAAGTGGTGGTCACATCAACACATTACTAATTGATGTACAGTGGTGGTCACATCAACACATTACTAATTGATGTACAATGGTGATCAGATCAACACATTACTGAGTTGCTGTACAGTAGTGATTATCCCATCACCAATTTTTATGAATTCACTCTGAGTAATGAAGATTATAGCCTTAAACACAGTACTTCATGTACAAATGTCTCTCTCTCACTCACACGCATGGTTATTTATCAATAAATTTAAAATATTTATTGAACCAAGTGAACAGCACACCTAGTCAGTTATATTACTGTGGCATATGTATGTCAGATTGTGTTACTTACAAATGAAAACTTCTCACAGAGTCAAAAACATTTTTTGAAGCAAGTCCCAAGTTTTTCACTGAATGTCTTGTCAGCAAAGTCAGGATGTAGTAGAATGAGACATGTCAAATGAGTTGCAGTGATACAGCTGAAAACTTGATGTGGGCAAGTCAATTTAAATTTGCTTCCAAAAATTGTTTTGACACAATGACTGTGGGTTGAAATTTTTATTTGAAATTATGAACCCAAAGTTAGTGATTTCTTGTCACGTTCTAATACTTACCTGTATTGGTTCTTGTAATTTAAAGACTGGTTTTAAATGTGGAAGAATTAATTGACAATACTTCTTATCTGTGTAGTCTTCTGCTATAATTAATACATTAGGAAGTACAAATGGTATCATGTCAGCATTATAGAATTCCTTAAATAAACACGGTAACACTCTTTGCTGGACAACTCTCTGAAAGAAAACAAGGTAATGTACATCTTAATTACTATAGTATGATCATAAAAAAAAACTCAGAGCATCATTGTCAGTCAAATTGAATTCTACTTTAGATAATTAATTGTTAACAAGCATAGAATTATAAAATTAGCATATGCCACCATAGACATATAGACACAATTGTAATATCATAAATTTTAGTCTGTACTCTCAGAGCAGATTTTATAATTTGTATCTATAGTTGAGACTTCTCTACCTGGCTATTACTGAAGTAGTCTGGTAACAAGACCTTAGATCTGCACTCACAAGGTTGCTAAACAAAAGCCAAGGATGACAGTACACCTGCTCCCTTCTATCTACACCTTTGGTCACCTCATATAAAAAAAGCCCTATGGTCGAGCTGCTAGACTATTACTAAATGTTGTATTGATTAACATAATTAATTAATTGATCACATGCTAGTAAACCTTGCATAGATCCTTCACTATACTGTAAAACACTGGCAGACTTCTGTTGCCCTTTAAATCTTGTGAACAGTCTCACTGAACTTGATATCTCATTTTATTTCATTTCATCTCATCTTATCTTATCTCACTTCACCTCACCTCACCTCACCTTACCTTACCTCATCTCATCTCATCTCATCTACCCCCATCTCATCTCATCTCATCTCATCTCATCTCATCTCACCTCACCTCACCTTACCTTACCTCATCTCATCTCACCTCACCTCACCTCACCTCACCATACCTTACCTCATCTCACCCCATCTCATCTCATCTCACCTCATCTCATCTCATCTCATCTCATCTCACCTCATCTCATCTCATCTCACCTCACCTTACCTTACCTCATCTCACCCCATCTCATCTCATCTTACCTCATCTCATCTCATCTCACCTCACCTGTCTAATCTCACCTCATCTCACCCCATCTCATCTCATCTCATCTCATCTCACCCCATCTCATCTCATCTCATCTCATCTCATCTCATCTCATCTCACCTCACCTCATCACATCTCACCCCATCTCATCTCATCTCCCCCATCTCATCTCATCTCATCTCATCTCATCTCACCTCATCTCATCTCACCCCATCTCACCTCATCTCCCCCATCTCATCTCATCTCATCTCATCTCATCCCATCTCATCCCATCTCATCTCATCTCATCTCATCTCATCCCATCTCATCTCCTCTCATCTCATCTCATCTCACCTCACCTTACCTTACCTTACCTCATCTCACCCCATCTCATCTCATCTCACCTCACCTCACCTCACCTTACCTTACCTCATCTCACCCCATCTCATCTCATCTTACCTCATCTCATCTCATCTCATCTCATCTCATCTCACCTCACCTCTCTAATCTCATCTCATCTCACTTCATCTCACCCCATCTCATCTCATCTTACCTCATCTCATCTCATCTCACCTCACTTCATCTCACCTCACCTCTCTAATCTCATCTCATCTCACTTCATCTCACCCCATCTCATCTCATCTCATCTCACCTCACCTCATCACATCTCACCCCATCTCACCTCATCTCCCCCATCTCATCTCATCTCACCTCACCTCACCATACCTTACCTCATCTCACCCCATCTCATCTCATCTCATCTCATCTCATCTCACCTCATCTCATCCCATCCCATCTCATCTCATCTCACCTCACCTCACCTCACCTCACCTTACCTTACCTCATCTCACCCCATCTCATCTCATCTTACCTCATCTCATCTCATCTCACCTCACTTCATCTCACCTCACCTCTCTAATCTCATCTCATCTCACCTCATCTCACCCCATCTCATCTCATCTCATCTCATCTCATCTCACCCCATCTCATCTCATCTCACCTCACCTCACCTCACCCCATCTCACCTCATCTCCCCCATCTCATCTCATCTCACCTCATCTCATCTCATCTCATCTCATCTCATCTCACCTCACCTCACCTTACCTAATCTCACCCCATCTCATCTCATCTTACCTCATCTCACCCCATCTCATCTCATCTCACCTCACCTCATCTCATCTCACCTCACTTCATCTCACCTCACCTCTCTAATCTCATCTCATCTCACCCCATCTCATCTCATCTCATCTCATCTCATCTCATCTCACCTCACCTCATCTCACATCACCTCTCTCATCTCATCTCATCTTGTCTCGTCTCGTTTCGTCTCATCTCATCTCATCTCATCTCATGTCATCTCATCTCACCTCTCTAATCTCATCTCATCTCATCTCACCTCATCTCACCCCATCCCATCCCATCCCATCTCATCTCATCTCATCTCATCTCATCCCATCCCATCTCATCGCATCTCATCTCATCTCTTCTCATCACCTCACCTCATCTCACCTTATCCCATCTCACCTCATCTCATCTCCCCCATCTCATCTCATCTCATCTCATTTCATCTCATCTCACCTCACCTAATCCCACCTCACATCTCATCTCACCTTACCTCATCTCATTCCATCTCACCTCATCTCATTTCCTCAATACTATTCACACATCCTGTAAAGCTGTATAGATAATTTACCTTGGGTAGTTTACTGATAACTTTTGGTAGACCTTTAAAGAATTGTGACTTTTGTAAATTATCCCACTGAAATAATGAATCTAAGTATTCTAATGTCTTGGCTCCAACATCATCAAAGAAAGTGATCTACAAATGAAATGAATAAATATTAGTTAGATTAACATTATCTAAACTTCATTCCAATGCTAAGGTATACAAACCCATATTTCTGTTCAAACTTGTTCAACTTGGCTTGTCAAGCTGTGTGTAGTATGATAATTCTAATACATTATGTAGTTTTACAATGACATCTCAAAATGACACAGCAATATTTGAAGATCAGGTTCGTGTATTTTTAATTTATCATATTTACCTTAGTTAGTTGGTTTGCATCTGGTCTGACAGTTGGTGTTGGACTAAATAACATTTACCTTAGTTAGTTGGTTTGCATCTGGTCTGACAGTTGGTGTTGGACTAAATAACATTTACCTTAGTTAGTTGGTTTGCATCTGGTCTGACAGTTGGTGTTGGACTAAATAACATTTACCTTAGTTAGTTGGTTTGCATCTGGTCTGACAGTTGGTGTTGGACTAAATAACATTTACCTTAGTTAGTTGGTTTGCATCTGGTCTGACAGTTGGTGTTGGACTAAATAACATTTACCTTAGTTAGTTGGTTTGCATCTGGTCTGACAGTTGGTGTTGGACTAAATAACATTTACCTTAGTTAGTTGGTTTGCATCTGGTCTGACAGTTGGTGTTGGACTAAATAACATTTACCTTAGTTAGTTGGTTTGCATCTGGTCTGACAGTTGGTGTTGGACTAAATAACATTTACCTTAGTTAGTTGGTTTGCATCTGGTCTGACAGTTGGTGTTGGACTAAATAACATTTACCTTAGTTAGTTGGTTTGCATCTGGTCTGACGGTTGGTGTTGGACTAAATAACATTTACCTTAGTTAGTTGGTTTGCATCTGGTCTGACGGTTGGTGTTGGACTAAATAACATTTACCTTAGTTAGTTGGTTTGCATCTGGTCTGACGGTTGGTGTTGGACTAAATAACATTTACCTTAGTTAGTTGGTTTGCATCTGGTCTGACGGTTGGTGTTGGACTAAATAACATTTACCTTAGTTAGTTGGTTTGCATCTGGTCTGACGGTTGGTGTTGGACTAAATAACATTTACCTTAGTTAGTTGGTTTGCATCTGGTCTGACGGTTGGTGTTGGACTAAATAACATTTACCTTAGTTAGTTGGTTTGCATCTGGTCTGACAGTTGGTGTTGGACTAATAACATTTACCTTAGTTAGTTGGTTTGCATCTGGTCTGACAGTTGGTGTTGGACTAAATAACATTTACCTTAGTTAGTTGGTTTGCATCTGGTCTGACAGTTGGTGTTGGACTAAATAACATTTACCTTTAGTTGGTTTGCATCTGGTCTGACAGTTGGTGTTGGACTAAATAACATTTACCTTAGTTAGTTGGTTTGCATCTGGTCTGACAGTTGGTGTTGGACTAAATAACATTTACCTTAGTTAGTTGGTTTGCATCTGGTCTGACAGTTGGTGTTGGACTAATAACATTTACCTTAGTTAGTTGGTTTGCATCTGGTCTGACAGTTGGTGTTGGACTAAATAACATTTACCTTAGTTAGTTGGTTTGCATCTGGTCTGACAGTTGGTGTTGGACTAAATAACATTTACCTTAGTTAGTTGGTTTGCATCTGGTCTGACAGTTGGTGTTGGACTAAATAACATTTACTTTAGTTAGTTGGTTTGCATCTGGTCTGACAGTTGGTGTTGGACTAAATAACATTTACCTTAGTTAGTTGGTTTGCATCTGGTCTGACAGTTGGTGTTGGACTAAATAACATTTACCTTAGTTAGTTGGTTTGCATCTGGTCTGACAGTTGGTGTTGGACTAAATAACATTTACCTTAGTTAGTTGGTTTGCATCTGGTCTGACAGTTGGTGTTGGACTAAATAACATTTACCTTAGTTAGTTGGTTTGCATCTGGTCTGACAGTTGGTGTTGGACTAAATAACATTTACCTTAGTTAGTTGGTTTGCATCTGGTCTGACAGTTGGTGTTGGACTAAATAACATTTACCTTAGTTAGTTGGTTTGCATCTGGTCTGACAGTTGGTGTTGGACTAAATAACATTTACCTTAGTTAGTTGGTTTGCATCTGGTCTGACGGTTGGTGTTGGACTAAATAACATTTACCTTAGTTAGTTGGTTTGCATCTGGTCTGACAGTTGGTGTTGGACTAAATAACATTTACCTTAGTTAGTTGGTTTGCATCTGGTCTGACAGTTGGTGTTGGACTAAATAACATCTTGACGTAGTCTCTCAATGTTTCTGGTAAACACTTTAACATTGACATGTGAAGTGAATTCAACTGAAATAATACAATTCAGATTAAAATATTAGTTGCACAAATTTAGTTTTACTTTTCACAGAATAGCAAGATTTTGATAAATAACAGTTTTCTTCTCCTTACAATAAAACTAATCTCAATTACCAGCACATAATAGGTAAAACAGTCGTAGACATGAGACAAGGTCCTATTATTTAGATAAAACAGTTGTAGACATGAGACAAGGTCCTATTATTTAGATAAAACAGTTGTAGACATGAGACAAGGTCCTATTATTTAGATTCTGCTGGAGATCCCATTCCCATCTTTGTGTACAGATCACCCATCAAACGATATCTAATTTATTATATTTTGGTGTAGATTTTTTGTCAAGCACTAACATTACCAACAACAACCATTGAGTTCTTCAACCCAAGTCTTTTACACACTGTCATCTATTCCCAAGTCTTTTAAACACTGTCATCTATTCCCAAGTCTTTTATACACTGTCATCTATTCCCAAGTCTTTTACACACTGTCATCTATTCCCAAATCTTTTATACACTGTCATCTATTCCACTGTCATCTATTCCCAAGTCTTTTACACACTGTCATCTATTCCCAAGTCTTTTATACACTGTCATCTATTCCCAAGTCTTTTATACACTGTCATCTATTCCCAAGTCTTTTATACACTGTCATCTATTCCCAAGTCTTTTATACACTGTCATCTATTCCCAAGTCTTTAAATACACTGTCATCTATTCCCAAGTCTTTTAAACACTGTCATCTATTCCCAAGTCTTTTAAACACTGTCATCTATTCCCAAGTCTTTTATACACTGTCATCTATTCCCAAGTCTTTTAAACACTGTCATCTATTCCCAAGTCTTTTATACACTGTCATCTATTCCCAAGTCTTTTACACACTGTCATCTATTCCCAAGTCATTTACACACTGTCATCTATTCCCAAGTCATTTAGATTACACACTGTCATCTATTCCCAAGTCTTTTACACACTGTCATCTCTTCCCAAGTCATTTACACACTGTCATCTATTCCCAAGTCTTTTACACACTGTCATCTATTCAATTGAGTTCTAACACCCAAGTCTTTTAAACAGTCATCTATTCCCAAGTCTTTTACACACTGTCATCTATTCCATTGAGTTCTAACACCCAAGTCTTTTATACACTGTCATCTATTCCCAAGTCATTTACAGTCATCTATTCCCAAGTCTTTTATACACTGTCATCTATTCCATTGAGTTCTAACACCCAAGTCTTTTACACACTGTCATCTATTCCCAAGTCTTTTATACACTGTCATCTATTCCAAAGTCATTTACACACTGTCATCTATTCCCAAGTCATTTACACACTGTCATCTATTCCCAAGTCTTTTATACACTGTCATCTATTCCCAAGTCTTTAAATACACTGTCATCTATTCCCAAGTCTTTTATACACTGTCATCTATTCCATTGAGTTCTAACACCTAAGTCTTTTACACGCTGTCATCTATTCCCAAGTCATTTACACACTGTCATCTATTCCCAAGTCTTTAAATACACTGTCATCTATTCCCAAGTCTTTTATACACTGTCATCTATTCCATTGAGTTCTAACACCCAAGTCTTTTACACGCTGTCATCTATTCCCAAGTCTTTTATACACTGTCATCTATTCCCAAGTCTTTTACACGCTGTCATCTATTCCCAAGTCTTTTATACAGTCATCTATTCCCAAGTCTTTTATACACTGTCATCTATTCCCAAGTCTTTTTATACACTGTCATCTATTCCCAAGTCTTTTATACACTGTCATCTATTCCATTGAGTTCTAACACCCAAGTCTTTTACACGCTGTCATCTATTCCCAAGTCTTTTATACACTGTCATCTATTCCCAAGTCATTTACACACTGTCATCTATTCCCAAGTCTTTTATACACTGTCATCTATTCCATTGAGTTCTAACACCCAAGTCTTTTACACACTGTCATCTATTCCCAAGTCATTTATACACTGTCATCTATTCCCAAGTCATTTACACACTGTCATCTATTCCCAATTCTTTTATACACTGTCATCTATTCCAAAGTCTTTTTACACTGTCATCTATTCCCAAGTCTTTTATACACTGTCATCTATTCCCAAGTCATTTACACTGTCATCTATTCCATTGAGTTCTAACACCCAAGTCTTTTACATACTGTCATCTATTCCCAAGTCTTTTATACACTGTCATCTATTCCATTGAGTTCTAACACCCAAGTCTTTTACACGCTGTCATCTATTCCCAAGTCATTTATACACTGTCATCTATTCCCAAGTCTTTAAATACACTGTCATCTATTCCCAAGTCTTTTATACACTGTCATCTATTCCATTGAGTTCTAACACCCAAGTCTTTTACACACTGTCATCTATTCCCAAGTCTTTTATACACTGTCATCTATTCCCAAGTCTTTTACACGCTGTCATCTATTCCCAAGTTTTTTATACAGTCATCTATTCCCAAGTCTTTTATACACTGTCATCTATTCCCAAGTCTTTTTATATACTGTCATCTATTCCCAAGTCTTTTATACACTGTCATCTATTCCATTGAGTTCTAACACCCAAGTCTTTTACACGCTGTCATCTATTCCCAAGTCTTTTATACACTGTCATCTATTCCCAAGTCATTTACACACTGTCATCTATTCCCAAGTCTTTTATACACTGTCATCTATTCCATTGAGTTCTAACACCCAAGTCTTTTACACACTGTCATCTATTCCCAAGTCATTTATACACTGTCATCTATTCCCAAGTCATTTACACACTGTCATCTATTCCCAATTCTTGTATACACTGTCATCTATTCCCAAGTCTTTTTACACTGTCATCTATTCCCAAGTCTTTTATACACTGTCATCTATTCCCAAGTCATTTACACTGTCATCTATTCCATTGAGTTCTAACACCCAAGTCTTTTACATACTGTCATCTATTCCCAAGTCTTTTATACACTGTCATCTATTCCCAAATCTTTTACACACTGTCATCTATTCCACTGAGTTCTAACACCCAAGTCTTTTTACACTGTCATCTATTCCCAAGTCTTTTACACACTGTCATCTATTCCCAAGTCTTTTACACACTGTCATCTATTCCCAAGTCTTTTATACACTGTCATCTATTCCCAAGTCATTTACAGTCATCTATTCCCAAGTCTTTTATACACTGTCATCTATTCCATTGAGTTCTAACACCCAAGTCTTTTACACACTGTCATCTATTCCCAAGTCTTTTATACACTGTCATCTATTCCCAAGTCATTTACACACTGTCATCTATTCCCAAGTCTTTTATACACTGTCATCTATTCCCAAGTCTTTAAATACACTGTCATCTATTCCCAAGTCTTTTATACACTGTCATCTATTCCATTGAGTTCTAACACCCAAGTCTTTTACACGCTGTCATCTATTCCCAAGTCATTTACACACTGTCATCTATTCCCAAGTCTTTAAATACACTGTCATCTATTCCCAAGTCTTTTATACACTGTCATCTATTCCATTGAGTTCTAACACCCAAGTCTTTTACACGCTGTCATCTATTCCCAAGTCTTTTATACAGTCATCTATTCCCAAGTCTTTTATACACTGTCATCTATTCCCAAGTCTTTTTATACAGTCATCTATTCCCAAGTCTTTTATACACTGTCATCTATTCCCAAGTCTTTTTATACACTGTCATCTATTCTCAAGTCTTTTATACACTGTCATCTATTCCATTGAGTTCTAACACCCAAGTCTTTTACACGCTGTCATCTATTCCCAAGTCTTTTATACACTGTCATCTATTCCCAAGTCATTTACACACTGTCATCTATTCCCAAGTCTTTTATACACTGTCATCTATTCCATTGAGTTCTAACACCCAAGTCTTTTACACACTGTCATCTATTCCCAAGTCATTTATACACTGTCATCTATTCCCAAGTCATTTACACACTGTCATCTATTCCCAATTCTTGTATACACTGTCATCTATTCCCAAGTCTTTTTACACTGTCATCTATTCCCAAGTCTTTTATACACTGTCATCTATTCCCAAGTCATTTACACTGTCATCTATTCCATTGAGTTCTAACACCCAAGTCTTTTACATACTGTCATCTATTCCCAAGTCTTTTATACACTGTCATCTATTCCCAAGTCTTTTACACACTGTCATCTATTCCACTGAGTTCTAACACCCAAGTCTTTTTACACTGTCATCTATTCCCAAGTCTTTTACACACTGTCATCTATTCCCAAGTCTTTTACACACTGTCATCTATTCCCAAGTCTTTTATACACTGTCATCTATTCCCAAGTCATTTACAGTCATCTATTCCCAAGTCTTTTATACACTGTCATCTATTCCATTGAGTTCTAACACCCAAGTCTTTTACACACTGTCATCTATTCCCAAGTCTTTTATACACTGTCATCTATTCCCAAGTCATTTACACACTGTCATCTATTCCCAAGTCTTTTATACACTGTCATCTATTCCCAAGTCTTTAAATACACTGTCATCTATTCCCAAGTCTTTTATACACTGTCATCTATTCCATTGAGTTCTAACACCCAAGTCTTTTACACGCTGTCATCTATTCCCAAGTCATTTACACACTGTCATCTATTCCCAAGTCTTTAAATACACTGTCATCTATTCCCAAGTCTTTTATACACTGTCATCTATTCCATTGAGTTCTAACACCCAAGTCTTTTACACGCTGTCATCTATTCCCAAGTCTTTTATACAGTCATCTATTCCCAAGTCTTTTATACACTGTCATCTATTCCCAAGTCTTTTTATACAGTCATCTATTCCCAAGTCTTTTATACACTGTCATCTATTCCCAAGTCTTTTTATACACTGTCATCTATTCCCAAGTCTTTTATACACTGTCATCTATTCCATTGAGTTCTAACACCCAAGTCTTTTACACGCTGTCATCTATTCCCAAGTCTTTTATACACTGTCATCTATTCCCAAGTCATTTACACACTGTCATCTATTCCCAAGTCTTTTATACACTGTCATCTATTCCATTGAGTTCTAACACCCAAGTCTTTTACACACTGTCATCTATTCCCAAGTCATTTATACACTGTCATCTATTCCCAAGTCATTTACACACTGTCATCTATTCCCAATTCTTTTATACACTGTCATCTATTCCAAAGTCTTTTTACACTGTCATCTATTCCCAAGTCTTTTATACACTGTCATCTATTCCCAAGTCATTTACACTGTCATCTATTCCATTGAGTTCTAACACCCAAGTCTTTTACATACTGTCATCTATTCCCAAGTCTTTTATACACTGTCATCTATTCCATTGAGTTCTAACACCCAAGTCTTTTACACGCTGTCATCTATTCCCAAGTCATTTATACACTGTCATCTATTCCCAAGTCTTTAAATACACTGTCATCTATTCCCAAGTCTTTTATACACTGTCATCTATTCCATTGAGTTCTAACACCCAAGTCTTTTACACACTGTCATCTATTCCCAAGTCTTTTATACACTGTCATCTATTCCCAAGTCTTTTACACGCTGTCATCTATTCCCAAGTTTTTTATACAGTCATCTATTCCCAAGTCTTTTATACACTGTCATCTATTCCCAAGTCTTTTTATATACTGTCATCTATTCCCAAGTCTTTTATACACTGTCATCTATTCCATTGAGTTCTAACACCCAAGTCTTTTACACGCTGTCATCTATTCCCAAGTCTTTTATACACTGTCATCTATTCCCAAGTCATTTACACACTGTCATCTATTCCCAAGTCTTTTATACACTGTCATCTATTCCATTGAGTTCTAACACCCAAGTCTTTTACACACTGTCATCTATTCCCAAGTCATTTATACACTGTCATCTATTCCCAAGTCATTTACACACTGTCATCTATTCCCAATTCTTTTATACACTGTCATCTATTCCCAAGTCTTTTTACACTGTCATCTATTCCCAAGTCTTTTATACACTGTCATCTATTCCCAAGTCATTTACACTGTCATCTATTCCATTGAGTTCTAACACCCAAGTCTTTTACATACTGTCATCTATTCCCAAGTCTTTTATACACTGTCATCTATTCCCAAGTCTTTTACACACTGTCATCTATTCCACTGAGTTCTAACACCCAAGTCTTTTTACACTGTCATCTATTCCCAAGTCTTTTACACACTGTCATCTATTCCCAAGTCTTTTACACACTGTCATCTATTCCCAAGTCTTTTATACACTGTCATCTATTCCCAAGTCATTTACAGTCATCTATTCCCAAGTCTTTTATACACTGTCATCTATTCCATTGAGTTCTAACACCCAAGTCTTTTACACACTGTCATCTATTCCCAAGTCTTTTATACACTGTCATCTATTCCCAAGTCATTTACACACTGTCATCTATTCCCAAGTCATTTACACACTGTCATCTATTCCGAAGTCTTTTATACACTGTCATCTATTCCCAAGTCTTTAAATACACTGTCATCTATTCCCAAGTCTTTTATACACTGTCATCTATTCCATTGAGTTCTAACACCCAAGTCTTTTACACGCTGTCATCTATTCCCAAGTCATTTACACACTGTCATCTATTCCCAAGTCTTTAAATACACTGTCATCTATTCCCAAGTCTTTTATACACTGTCATCTATTCCATTGAGTTCTAACACCCAAGTCTTTTACACGCTGTCATCTATTCCCAAGTCTTTTATACAGTCATCTATTCCCAAGTCTTTTATACACTGTCATCTATTCCCAAGTCTTTTTATACAGTCATCTATTCCCAAGTCTTTTATACACTGTCATCTATTCCCAAGTCTTTTTATACACTGTCATCTATTCCCAAGTCTTTTATACACTGTCATCTATTCCATTGAGTTCTAACACCCAAGTCTTTTACACGCTGTCATCTATTCCCAAGTCTTTTATACAGTCATCTATTCCCAAGTCTTTTATACACTGTCATCTATTCCCAAGTCTTTTTATACAGTCATCTATTCCCAAGTCTTTTATACACTGTCATCTATTCCCAAGTCTTTTTATACACTGTCATCTATTCCCAAGTCTTTTATACACTGTCATCTATTCCATTGAGTTCTAACACCCAAGTCTTTTACACGCTGTCATCTATTCCCAAGTCTTTTATACACTGTCATCTATTCCCAAGTCATTTACACACTGTCATCTATTCCCAAGTCTTTTATACACTGTCATCTATTCCATTGAGTTCTAACACCCAAGTCTTTTACACACTGTCATCTATTCCCAAGTCATTTATACACTGTCATCTATTCCCAAGTCATTTACACACTGTCATCTATTCCCAATTCTTTTATACACTGTCATCTATTCCAAAGTCTTTTTACACTGTCATCTATTCCCAAGTCTTTTATACACTGTCATCTATTCCCAAGTCATTTACACTGTCATCTATTCCATTGAGTTCTAACACCCAAGTCTTTTACATACTGTCATCTATTCCCAAGTCTTTTATACACTGTCATCTATTCCATTGAGTTCTAACACCCAAGTCTTTTACACGCTGTCATCTATTCCCAAGTCATTTATACACTGTCATCTATTCCCAAGTCTTTAAATACACTGTCATCTATTCCCAAGTCTTTTATACACTGTCATCTATTCCATTGAGTTCTAACACCCAAGTCTTTTACACACTGTCATCTATTCCCAAGTCTTTTATACACTGTCATCTATTCCCAAGTCTTTTACACGCTGTCATCTATTCCCAAGTTTTTTATACAGTCATCTATTCCCAAGTCTTTTATACACTGTCATCTATTCCCAAGTCTTTTTATATACTGTCATCTATTCCCAAGTCTTTTATACACTGTCATCTATTCCATTGAGTTCTAACACCCAAGTCTTTTACACGCTGTCATCTATTCCCAAGTCTTTTATACACTGTCATCTATTCCCAAGTCATTTACACACTGTCATCTATTCCCAAGTCTTTTATACACTGTCATCTATTCCATTGAGTTCTAACACCCAAGTCTTTTACACACTGTCATCTATTCCCAAGTCATTTATACACTGTCATCTATTCCCAAGTCATTTACACACTGTCATCTATTCCCAATTCTTTTATACACTGTCATCTATTCCCAAGTCTTTTTACACTGTCATCTATTCCCAAGTCTTTTATACACTGTCATCTATTCCCAAGTCATTTACACTGTCATCTATTCCATTGAGTTCTAACACCCAAGTCTTTTACATACTGTCATCTATTCCCAAGTCTTTTATACACGGTCATCTATTCCCAAGTCTTTTACACACTGTCATCTATTCCACTGAGTTCTAACACCCAAGTCTTTTTACACTGTCATCTATTCCCAAGTCTTTTACACACTGTCATCTATTCCCAAGTCTTTTACACACTGTCATCTATTCCCAAGTCTTTTATACACTGTCATCTATTCCCAAGTCTTTTACACACTGTCATCTATTCCCAAGTCTTTTACACACTGTCATCTATTCCCAAGTCTTTTATACACTGTCATCTATTCCCAAGTCTTTTATACACTGCCATCTATTCCCAAGTATTTTATACACTGTCATCTATTCCCAAGTCTTTTACACACTGTCATCTATTCCATTGAGTTCTAACACCCACGTCTTTTATACACTGTCATCTATTCCCAAGTCTTTTACACACTGTCATCTATTCCCAAGTCTTTTATACACTGTCATCTATTCCATTGAGTTCTAACACCCAAGTCTTTTACACACTGTCATCTATTCCCAAGTCTTTTATACACTGTCATCTATTCCCAAGTCATTTACACACTGTCATCTATTCCCAAGTCATTTACACACTGTCATCTATTCCCAAGTCTTTTATACACTGTCATCTATTCCCAAGTCTTTAAATACACTGTCATCTATTCCCAAGTCTTTTATACACTGTCATCTATTCCATTGAGTTCTAACACCCAAGTCTTTTACACGCTGTCATCTATTCCCAAGTCATTTACACACTGTCATCTATTCCCAAGTCTTTAAATACACTGTCATCTATTCCCAAGTCTTTTATACACTGTCATCTATTCCATTGAGTTCTAACACCCAAGTCTTTTACACGCTGTCATCTATTCCCAAGTCTTTTATACACTGTCATCTATTCCCAAGTCTTTTACACGCTGTCATCTATTCCCAAGTCTTTTATACAGTCATCTATTCCCAAGTCTTTTATACACTGTCATCTATTCCCAAGTCTTTTTATACACTGTCATCTATTCCCAAGTCTTTTATACACTATCATCTATTCCATTGAGTTCTAACACCCAAGTCTTTTACACGCTGTCATCTATTCCCAAGTCTTTTATACACTGTCATCTATTCCCAAGTCATTTACACACTGTCATCTATTCCCAAGTCTTTTATACACTGTCATCTATTCCATTGAGTTCTAACACCCAAGTCTTTTACACTGTCATCTATTCCCAAGTCATTTATACACTGTCATCTATTCCCAAGTCATTTACACACTGTCATCTATTCCCAATTCTTTTATACACTGTCATCTATTCCAAAGTCTTTTTACACTGTCATCTATTCCCAAGTCTTTTATACACTGTCATCTATTCACAAGTCATTTACACTGTCATCTATTCCATTGAGTTCTAACACCCAAGTCTTTTACATACTGTCATCTATTCCCAAGTCTTTTATACACTGTCATCTATTCCATTGAGTTCTAACACCCAAGTCTTTTACACGCTGTCATCTATTCCCAAGTCATTTATACACTGTCATCTATTCCCAAGTCTTTAAATACACTGTCATCTATTCCCAAGTCTTTTATACACTGTCATCTATTCCATTGAGTTCTAACACCCAAGTCTTTTATACACTGTCATCTATTCCCAAGTCTTTTACACGCTGTCATCTATTCCCAAGTTTTTTATACAGTCATCTATTCCCAAGTCTTTTATACACTGTCATCTATTCCCAAGTCTTTTTATATACTGCCATCTATTCCCAAGTCTTTTATACACTGTCATCTATTCCATTGAGTTCTAACACCCAAGTCTTTTACACGCTGTCATCTATTCCCAAGTCTTTTATACACTGTCATCTATTCCCAAGTCATTTACACACTGTCATCTATTCCCAAGTCTTTTATACACTGTCATCTATTCCATTGAGTTCTAACACCCAAGTCTTTTACACACTGTCATCTATTCCCAAATCATTTATACACTGTCATCTATTCCCAAGTCTTTTACACACTGTCATCTATTCCCAAGTCTTTTACACACTGTCATCTATTCCCAAGTCTTTTATACACTGTCATCTATTCCCAAGTCTTTTACACACTGTCATCTATTCCCAAGTCTTTTACACACTGTCATCTATTCCCAAGTCTTTTATACACTGTCATCTATTCCCAAGTCTTTTATACACTGCCATCTATTCCCAAGTATTTTATACACTGTCATCTATTCCCAAGTCTTTTACACACTGTCATCTATTCCATTGAGTTCTAACACCCACGTCTTTTATACACTGTCATCTATTCCCAAGTCTTTTACACACTGTCATCTATTCCCAAGTCTTTTATACACTGTCATCTATTCCATTGAGTTCTAACACCCAAGTCTTTTACACACTGTCATCTATTCCCAAGTCTTTTATACACTGTCATCTATTCCCAAGTCATTTACACACTGTCATCTATTCCCAAGTCATTTACACACTGTCATCTATTCCCAAGTCTTTTATACACTGTCATCTATTCCCAAGTCTTTAAATACACTGTCATCTATTCCCAAGTCTTTTATACACTGTCATCTATTCCATTGAGTTCTAACACCCAAGTCTTTTACACGCTGTCATCTATTCCCAAGTCATTTACACACTGTCATCTATTCCCAAGTCTTTAAATACACTGTCATCTATTCCCAAGTCTTTTATACACTGTCATCTATTCCATTGAGTTCTAACACCCAAGTCTTTTACACGCTGTCATCTATTCCCAAGTCTTTTATACACTGTCATCTATTCCCAAGTCTTTTACACGCTGTCATCTATTCCCAAGTCTTTTATACAGTCATCTATTCCCAAGTCTTTTATACACTGTCATCTATTCCCAAGTCTTTTTATACACTGTCATCTATTCCCAAGTCTTTTATACACTATCATCTATTCCATTGAGTTCTAACACCCAAGTCTTTTACACGCTGTCATCTATTCCCAAGTCTTTTATACACTGTCATCTATTCCCAAGTCATTTACACACTGTCATCTATTCCCAAGTCTTTTATACACTGTCATCTATTCCATTGAGTTCTAACACCCAAGTCTTTTACACTGTCATCTATTCCCAAGTCATTTATACACTGTCATCTATTCCCAAGTCATTTACACACTGTCATCTATTCCCAATTCTTTTATACACTGTCATCTATTCCAAAGTCTTTTTACACTGTCATCTATTCCCAAGTCTTTTATACACTGTCATCTATTCACAAGTCATTTACACTGTCATCTATTCCATTGAGTTCTAACACCCAAGTCTTTTACATACTGTCATCTATTCCCAAGTCTTTTATACACTGTCATCTATTCCATTGAGTTCTAACACCCAAGTCTTTTACACGCTGTCATCTATTCCCAAGTCATTTATACACTGTCATCTATTCCCAAGTCTTTAAATACACTGTCATCTATTCCCAAGTCTTTTATACACTGTCATCTATTCCATTGAGTTCTAACACCCAAGTCTTTTATACACTGTCATCTATTCCCAAGTCTTTTACACGCTGTCATCTATTCCCAAGTTTTTTATACAGTCATCTATTCCCAAGTCTTTTATACACTGTCATCTATTCCCAAGTCTTTTTATATACTGTCATCTATTCCCAAGTCTTTTATACACTGTCATCTATTCCATTGAGTTCTAACACCCAAGTCTTTTACACGCTGTCATCTATTCCCAAGTCTTTTATACACTGTCATCTATTCCCAAGTCATTTACACACTGTCATCTATTCCCAAGTCTTTTATACACTGTCATCTATTCCATTGAGTTCTAACACCCAAGTCTTTTACACACTGTCATCTATTCCCAAATCATTTATACACTGTCATCTATTCCCAAGTCATTTACACACTGTCATCTATTCCCAATTCTTTTATACACTGTCATCTATTCCCAAGTCTTTTTACACTGTCATCTATTCCCAAGTCTTTTATACACTGTCATCTATTCCCAAGTCATTTACACTGTCATCTATTCCATTGAGTTCTAACACCCAAGTCTTTTACATACTGTCATCTATTCCCAAGTCTTTTATACACTGTCATCAATTCCCAAGTCTTTTACACACTGTCATCTATTCCACTGAGTTCTAACACCCAAGTCTTTTTACACTGTCATCTATTCCCAAGTCTTTTACACACTGTCATCTATTCCCAAGTCTTTTACACACTGTCATCTATTCCCAAGTCTTTTATACACTGTCATCTATTCCCAAGTCATTTACAGTCATCTATTCCCAAGTCTTTTATACACTGTCATCTATTCCATTGAGTTCTAACACCCAAGTCTTTTACACACTGTCATCTATTCCCAAGTCTTTTATACACTGTCATCTATTCCCAAGTCATTTACACACTGTCATCTATTCCCAAGTCATTTACACACTGTCATCTATTCCCAAGTCTTTTATACACTGTCATCTATTCCCAAGTCTTTAAATACACTGTCATCTATTCCCAAGTCTTTTATACACTGTCATCTATTCCATTGAGTTCTAACACCCAAGTCTTTTACACGCTGTCATCTATTCCCAAGTCATTTACACACTGTCATCTATTCCCAAGTCTTTAAATACACTGTCATCTATTCCCAAGTCTTTTATACACTGTCATCTATTCCATTGAGTTCTAACACCCAAGTCTTTTACACGCTGTCATCTATTCCCAAGTCTTTTATACACTGTCATCTATTCCCAAGTCTTTTACACGCTGTCATCTATTCCCAAGTCTTTTATACAGTCATCTATTCCCAAGTCTTTTATACACTGTCATCTATTCCCAAGTCTTTTTATACACTGTCATCTATTCCCAAGTCTTTTATACACTGTCATCTATTCCATTGAGTTCTAAAACCCAAGTCTTTTACACGCTGTCATCTATTCCCAAGTCTTTTATACACTGTCATCTATTCCCAAGTCATTTACACACTGTCATCTATTCCCAAGTCTTTTATACACTGTCATCTATTCCATTGAGTTCTAACACCCAAGTCTTTTACACACTGTCATCTATTCCCAAGTCATTTATACACTGTCATCTATTCCCAAGTCATTTACACACTGTCATCTATTCCCAATTCTTTTATACACTGTCATCTATTCCAAAGTCTTTTTACACTGTCATCTATTCCCAAGTCTTTTATACACTGTCATCTATTCCCAAGTCATTTACACTGTCATCTATTCCATTGAGTTCTAACACCCAAGTCTTTTACATACTGTCATCTATTCCCAAGTCTTTTATACACTGTCATCTATTCCATTGAGTTCTAACACCCAAGTCTTTTACACGCTGTCATCTATTCCCAAGTCATTTATACACTGTCATCTATTCCCAAGTCTTTAAATACACTGTCATCTATTCCCAAGTCTTTTATACACTGTCATCTATTCCATTGAGTTCTAACACCCAAGTCTTTTACACGCTGTCATCTATTCCCAAGTCTTTTATACACTGTCATCTATTCCCAAGTCTTTTACACGCTGTCATCTATTCCCAAGTCTTTTATACAGTCATCTATTCCGAAGTCTTTTATACACTGTCATCTATTCCCAAGTCTTTTTATATACTGTCATCTATTCCCAAGTCTTTTATATACTGTCATCTATTCCATTGAGTTCTAACACCCAAGTCTTTTACACGCTGTCATCTATTTCCAAGTCTTTTATACACTGTCATCTATTCCCAAGTCATTTACACACTGTCATCTATTCCCAAGTCTTTTATACACTGTCATCTATTCCATTGAGTTCTAACACCCAAGTCTTTTACACACTGTCATCTATTCCCAAGTCATTTATACACTGTCATCTATTCCCAAGTCATTTACACACTGTCATCTATTCCCAATTCTTTTATACACTGTCATCTATTCCCAAGTCTTTTTACACTGTCATCTATTCCCAAGTCTTTTATACACTGTCATCTATTCCCAAGTCATTTACACTGTCATCTATTCCATTGAGTTCTAACACCCAAGTCTTTTACATACTGTCATCTATTCCCAAGTCTTTTATACACTGTCATCTATTCCATTGAGTTCTAACACCCACGTCTTTTATACACTGTCATCTATTCCCAAGTCTTTTACACACTGTCATCTATTCCCAAGTCTTTTACACACTGCCATCTATTCCCAAGTCATTTACACACTGTCATCTATTCCCAAGTCAATTACACACTGTCATCTATTCCACTGTCATCTATTCCCAAGTCTTTTATACACTTTCATCTATTCCGAAGTCTTTTACACACTGTCATCTATTCCCAAGTCTTTTACACACTGTCATCTATTCCCAAGTCTTTTATACACTGTCATCTATTCCCAAGTCTTTTATACACTGTCATCTATTCCCAAGTCTTTTATACACTTTCATCTATTCCCAAGTCTTTTATACACTGTCATCTATTCCCAAGTCATTTACACACTGTCATCTATTCCCAAGTCTTTTATACACTGTCATCTATTCCCAAGTCTTTTACACGCTGTCATCTATTCCCAAGTCTTTTATACAGTCATCTATTCCCAAGTCTTTTATACACTGTCATCTATTCCCAAGTCTTTTTATATACTGTCATCTATTCCCAAGTCTTTTATACACTGTCATCTATTCCATTGAGTTCTAACACCCAAGTCTTTTACACGCTGTCATCTATTCCCAAGTCATTTACACACTGTCATCTATTCCCAAGTCTTTAAATACACTGTCATCTATTCCCAAGTCTTTTATACACTGTCATCTATTCCATTGAGTTCTAACACCCAAGTCTTTTACACGCTGTCATCTATTCCCAAGTCTTTTATACACTGTCATCTATTCCCAAGTCTTTTACACGCTGTCATCTATTCCCAAGTCTTTTATACAGTCATCTATTCCCAAGTCTTTTATACACTGTCATCTATTCCCAAGTCTTTTTATATACTGTCATCTATTCCCAAGTCTTTTATATACTGTCATCTATTCCATTGAGTTCTAACACCCAAGTCTTTTACACGCTGTCATCTATTTCCAAGTCTTTTATACACTGTCATCTATTCCCAAGTCATTTACACACTGTCATCTATTCCCAAGTCTTTTATACACTGTCATCTATTCCATTGAGTTCTAACACCCAAGTCTTTTACACACTGTCATCTATTCCCAAGTCATTTATACACTGTCATCTATTCCCAAGTCATTTACACACTGTCATCTATTCCCAATTCTTTTATACACTGTCATCTATTCCCAAGTCTTTTTACACTGTCATCTATTCCCAAGTCTTTTATACACTGTCATCTATTCCCAAGTCATTTACACTGTCATCTATTCCATTGAGTTCTAACACCCAAGTCTTTTACATACTGTCATCTATTCCCAAGTCTTTTATACACTGTCATCTATTCCCAAGTCTTTTACACACTGTCATCTATTCCACTGAGTTCTAACACCCAAGTCTTTTTACACTGTCATCTATTCCCAAGTCTTTTACACACTGTCATCTATTCCCAAGTCTTTTACACACTGTCATCTATTCCCAAGTCTTTTATACACTGTCATCTATTCCCAAGTTTTTTACACACTGTCATCTATTCCCAAGTCTTTTACACACTGTCATCTATTCCCAAGTCTTTTATACACTGTCATCTATTCCCAAGTCTTTTATACACTGCCATCTATTCCCAAGTATTTTATACACTGTCATCTATTCCCAAGTCTTTTACACACTGTCATATATTCCATTGAGTTCTAACACCCACGTCTTTTATACACTGTCATCTATTCCCAAGTCTTTTACACACTGTCATCTATTCCCAAGTCTTTTACACACTGTCATCTATTCCCAAGTCATTTACACACTGTCATCTATTCCCAAGTCAATTACACACTGTCATCTATTCCACTGTCATCTATTCCCAAGTCTTTTATACACTTTCATCTATTCCCAAGTCTTTTACACACTGTCATCTATTCCCAAGTCTTTTACACACTGTCATCTATTCCCAAGTCTTTTATACACTGTCATCTATTCCCAAGTCTTTTATACACTGTCATCTATTCCCAAGTCTTTTATACACTGTCATCTATTCCCAAGTCTTTTATACACTGTCATCTATTCCCAAGTCATTTACACACTGTCATCTATTCCCAAGTCTTTTATACACTGTCATCTATTCCCAAGTCTTTTACACGCTGTCATCTATTCCCAAGTCTTTTATACAGTCATCTATTCCCAAGTCTTTTATACACTGTCATCTATTCCCAAGTCTTTTTATATACTGTCATATATTCCCAAGTCTTTTATACACTGTCATCTATTCCATTGAGTTCTAACACCCAAGTCTTTTACACGCTGTCATCTATTCCCAAGTCATTTACACACTGTCATCTATTCCCAAGTCTTTAAATACACTGTCATCTATTCCCAAGTCTTTTATACACTGTCATCTATTCCATTGAGTTCTAACACCCAAGTCTTTTACACGCTGTCATCTATTCCCAAGTCTTTTATACACTGTCATCTATTCCCAAGTCTTTTACACGCTGTCATCTATTCCCAAGTCTTTTATACAGTCATCTATTCCCAAGTCTTTTATACACTGTCATCTATTCCCAAGTCTTTTTATATACTGTCATCTATTCCCAAGTCTTTTATACACTGTCATCTATTCCATTGAGTTCTAACACCCAAGTCTTTTACACGCTGTCATCTATTCCCAAGTCTTTTATACACTGTCATCTATTCCCAAGTCATTTACACACTGTCATCTATTCCCAAGTCTTTTATACACTGTCATCTATTCCATTGAGTTCTAACACCCAAGTCTTTTACACACTGTCATCTATTCCCAAGTCATTTATACACTGTCATCTATTCCCAAGTCATTTACACACTGTCATCTATTCCCAATTCTTTTATACACTGTCATCTATTCCCAAGTCTTTTTACACTGTCATCTATTCCCAAGTCTTTTATACACTGTCATCTATTCCCAAGTCATTTACACTGTCATCTATTCCACTGAGTTCTAACACCCAAGTCTTTTTACACTGTCATCTATTCCCAAGTCTTTTACACACTGTCATCTATTCCCAAGTCTTTTACACACTGTCATCTATTCCCAAGTCTTTTATACACTGTCATCTATTCCCAAGTCTTTTACACACTGTCATCTATTCCCAAGTCTTTTACACACTGTCATCTATTCCACTGAGTTCTAACACCCAAGTCTTTTTACACTGTCATCTATTCCCAAGTCTTTTACACACTGTCATCTATTCCCAAGTCTTTTACACACTGTCATCTATTCCCAAGTCTTTTATACACTGTCATCTATTCCCAAGTCTTTTATACACTGCCATCTATTCCCAAGTATTTTATACACTGTCATCTATTCCCAAGTCTTTTACACACTGTCATCTATTCCATTGAGTTCTAACACCCACGTCTTTTATACACTGTCATCTATTCCCAAGTCTTTTACACACTGTCATCTATTCCCAAGTCTTTTACACACTGTCATCTATTCCCAAGTCATTTACACACTGTCATCTATTCCCAAGTCAATTACACACTGTCATCTATTCCACTGTCATCTATTCCCAAGTCTTTTATACACTTTCATCTATTCCCAAGTCTTTTACACACTGTCATCTATTCCCAAGTCTTTTACACACTGTCATCTATTCCCAAGTCTTTTATACACTGTCATCTATTCCCAAGTCTTTTATACACTGTCATCTATTCCCAAGTCTTTTATACACTGTCATCTATTCCCAAGTCATTTACACACTGTCATCTATTCCCAAGTCTTTTATACACTGTCATCTATTCCCAAGTCTTTTACACGCTGTCATCTATTCCCAAGTCTTTTATAGTCATCTATTCCCAAGTCTTTTATACACTGTCATCTATTCCCAAGTCTTTTTATATACTGTCATATATTCCCAAGTCTTTTATACACTGTCATCTATTCCATTGAGTTCTAACACCCAAGTCTTTTACACGCTGTCATCTATTCCCAAGTCATTTACACACTGTCATCTATTCCCAAGTCTTTAAATACACTGTCATCTATTCCCAAGTCTTTTATACACTGTCATCTATTCCATTGAGTTCTAACACCCAAGTCTTTTACACGCTGTCATCTATTCCCAAGTCTTTTATACACTGTCATCTATTCCCAAGTCTTTTACACGCTGTCATCTATTCCCAAGTCTTTTATACAGTCATCTATTCCCAAGTCTTTTATACACTGTCATCTATTCCCAAGTCTTTTTATATACTGTCATCTATTCCCAAGTCTTTTATACACTGTCATCTATTCCATTGAGTTCTAACACCCAAGTCTTTTACACGCTGTCATCTATTCCCAAGTCTTTTATACACTGTCATCTATTCCCAAGTCATTTACACACTGTCATCTATTCCCAAGTCTTTTATACACTGTCATCTATTCCATTGAGTTCTAACACCCAAGTCTTTTACACACTGTCATCTATTCCCAAGTCATTTATACACTGTCATCTATTCCCAAGTCATTTACACACTGTCATCTATTCCCAATTCTTTTATACACTGTCATCTATTCCCAAGTCTTTTTACACTGTCATCTATTCCCAAGTCTTTTATACACTGTCATCTATTCCCAAGTCATTTACACTGTCATCTATTCCATTGAGTTCTAACACCCAAGTCTTTTACATACTGTCATCTATTCCCAAGTCTTTTATACACTGTCATCTATTCCCAAGTCTTTTACACACTGTCATCTATTCCACTGAGTTCTAACACCCAAGTCTTTTTACACTGTCATCTATTCCCAAGTCTTTTACACACTGTCATCTATTCCCAAGTCTTTTACACACTGTCATCTATTCCCAAGTCTTTTATACACTGTCATCTATTCCCAAGTCTTTTACACACTGTCATCTATTCCCAAGTCTTTTACACACTGTCATCTATTCCCAAGTCTTTTATACACTGTCATCTATTCCCAAGTCTTTTATACACTGCCATCTATTCCCAAGTATTTTATACACTGTCATCTATTCCCAAGTCTTTTACACACTGTCATCTATTCCATTGAGTTCTAACACCCACGTCTTTTATACACTGTCATCTATTCCCAAGTCTTTTACACACTGTCATCTATTCCCAAGTCTTTTACACACTGTCATCTATTCCCAAGTCATTTACACACTGTCATCTATTCCCAAGTCAATTACACACTGTCATCTATTCCACTGTCATCTATTCCCAAGTCTTTTATACACTTTCATCTATTCCCAAGTCTTTTACACACTGTCATCTATTCCCAAGTCTTTTACACACTGTCATCTATTCCCAAGTCTTTTATACACTGTCATCTATTCCCAAGTCTTTTATACACTGTCATCTATTCCCAAGTCTTTTATACACTGTCATCTATTCCCAAGTCTTTTATACACTGTCATCTATTCCCAAGTCATTTACACACTGTCATCTATTCCCAAGTCTTTTATACACTGTCATCTATTCCCAAGTCATTTACACACTGTCATCTATTCCATTGAGTTCTAACACCCAAGTCTTTTATAGACTGTCATCTACTCCATTCTGTCTTACCTGTTGACAGTTTCTTTGGTAACTTTTCAGGTTGCCATCACAGTCAAACAATGACTTGCCTTTATTAAATACAGCATAGATAACCATAGCCATGGAGTACATATCACTAGCTGTATCACAGCTCACTGTCATGATGTATTCTGGTGCCAAGTAGTTCAATGCTGGTTGTGCTACACTTGGTAAGCTGGGATCCCATTCTTTACAACTATACAGTGGCTTTAGTAGAATATACGAATACTCATTAGATTCAATGATACTAGTAACTAACCAATATTGAAATTCATAGCAACCAATCATGACAATGCCTTCTATATTTGTGTATGTCCTAGACATTTACTTGTTTTATTTCATGGCAAACAAGACTTTCATTTTATTTCATCATTTAAATTTCTTTTCTTTTCTTTTCTTGAGATTTATTTTGAAATAGAACAAATATATTAGGCTGCCAAAATTTTTTTGTAATCAATATTTTGGTTATCACTTTTCTTCATCAGAAATTGGAAAATTTGCCTACCTAAAGGACGTCAAATTAGAAGTCTTCGAGGGAACGTAGCAGTAACTACAGTAGCTTTCCCTAATTCATCGCTAGGTGTCGTCCTTCCATAGTACTATAAAAGCCTGAAAAGGCTACCTTACGTCATTTACCTTTCTGAGCACCTTGTAGAGGTTCCATATCATGATAGCTGGTATGGTACCCTAGGTCATAAGCAACTTGTGCTGACCAAATTTAGCAATTTAGCTAGAATTTTGCTCAATTACGAGCGGTAATTTATATGCAACATAGTGCAAAACAATGGTACTAAGACCAATAAACAAGAGCACAAAGGCAGGGGACCAGTGGAACCTAAAATGAACAAGAATAATGATTATAACTGTCTAACACAGTAAATAGAGTAGACAAGTCAACTAACCAGAAAAATGGCATAGGGCTGGGTGGGAGGGAAGAACGTAGTAGTTACTGCTACGTTCCCTCGAAGACTTCTAATTTGACGTCCTTTAGGTAGGCAAATTTTCCAAGTCTTCATCAGTTACTGCACAGTAACTACAGTAGCTGATTACATAGCTGGATGCCTATTGGTGGGTTGAATTGTCAGTCTCCTGAACAGCCCTAAGTATCAAACGTCCAGTCTCTGAGCTGTCTGTATGGCGACGATAGAACCTTGTGAATGTAGATTCTGAAGTTCAGTCACCAAGTTGGAGAATTTGAGCAGTAGTTGCCCCCTGACGTATTGCTGCCGACGTTGCTGCTCCCCTAGTGATGTGGGCTCTAAACTTATCTGTATCAATGCCTGCCCTAGCAAGTGTAGTCTTTAATATCCATCTTGCAATAGTCTGGGAAGTAACCTCATTAAAAGGTTAAACAAATGAAATAAATAATCTTGATGGTCGGGTTTTCCCCATTGTTACTACATAATCCCTTAACTTGGTAGTTCTCCATATATATGTAGAAACGTAATATTTGACATCCAATGCCTTGTCACCAAAACTTGGACACTTCACCACCCGCAAAGGCCTGGTAACAGTTGATGTTTTGGTTAAACTTGGGATAACAAAAGTACATTCTCTATCTGAGATATTACAGTATCTTAAGTCCAAATAACTTAAAGTCTGTCCTCTATCTGAGGAGGTTAGTGCAATTAAAGTTGCAGTCTTAAGAGTGAGTTGCTTCAGGTTTAGACTCCTTGCTGGATGCAGTGACTTCAAATAGTGCAGAACTTTCGCTACACTCCAGGTTGTTGGGTAACGTGGTAAAGGTGGCCTAACACGAAAGAAACCTTTAAATAATCTTGTAATAAGTGGATGTGATCCAACTGGTTCATTATTAATGTGCAAATGTACAGAAGAGATAGCAGATCTGTATCCATTTAAGGTACTATATGCAAGCCTATGTCTATTGAATAACCCAGTAAGGAATTCTACTACCTGAATTACATGACATGAAATGGGATTGGTATTCTGTTGTACACACCAGCTAGCAAAGCGCTTCCACTTGCTATCATAGAGTCTAGAAGTAATGATGCAGATTGCCTTGATGAGGATCTCTGTAGCCTGCTGTGAAAGTCCAAGACCTCTGTAGTGTGACCGGAGAGTTGCCAAACGGCTAGAGGAGTCAAACTGAACTTGGGTTGATTCCCTGTGTGTGGTTCCCTGAGTAAGTCTGTGCAATCTGGCAGAAGTACCGGGTAGTTGCTGGTTAACTGTAGTAACATTGGATACCACTGTTTCGTTTTCCATACTGGTGCTACAAACAGTGTTCTTGCTCTGTCCTGTTGTATTTTCCTTAGACATTTCAGTATTAGTAGATGTGGTGGAAACATGTACAACTCTTTCTCTGCCCATGAGAGAGAGAATGCGTCAACTGCAAAAGCTTTGGGGTCTAACTTCCATGACACATACAGGGGAAGTTGAGCTGTATTTCGACTTGCGAATAAGTCTATTTCTGGTAGATGAAACCTGCTGCAAACCTGTCTGAAAAGGTCTGGTTTGAGTTGAAAGTCGTATTGATCTGTAAATATCCTGGACTGATGGTCTGCTAATGTATTGTCTATTCCTGGTAAGTGTTCTACTGCAAGGGTAATATTTTGAGTTTCACACAATTGCCAAACTTGTAGGGCTACTGCACATAGTTCCCTGGATCTGACTCCCCCCTGGTGATTTAGATAAGCCACTGCTGACCTGTTGTCTAGCTGTACTGTTACGGAGAGGTCTGACCTGTTTTTGGACAAATGTCTGTATGGATAGAAGAGCGGCCTTTATTTCCAGAATGTTGATATGTAATTCCTTTTCCTGTAAAGTCCAACGTCCCTGTGTTGCCTGATGACCACATACTGCTCCCCAACCACTGAGTGAGGCATCTGCCTGGATAGTTAAGTCTGGAGGTGGGGGATGTATCAGTCGACTGTTGTGTGTGGAGGCCTGATTTATCCACCACTGAAGATCGGACTTGGACTCCTTTGAAAGAAGTACTGGGATTTCCCAAGAGACTTCTGGAAAAACCTTGTGAACTAACTGACGTTGTAGACTTCAATAATGGCATGCAGCAATGGCCATGGAACCCCTATATTTTCTATTAATCCCAACATTCTTGCTAATTGACGCAAAGTGACTGACTGCCTGTTTAAGAGGTGGGTTGCAAATCCGATAATGGTTTGTAGCTTGTCCTGAGGTAATGAGACTGTCATCAGCTCTGTGTTGTAGGTACGGCCTAGATGGGATTAAGTGTGATTTTTTCAAGTTGGGTATGAAACCGAGTCGTTGGAAGAGATCTAGAAGGTAGTTGTTGTTTCTGTGACAAAGTTCTCTGGTTTCTGCTGCATTGATTATATCGTCTATGAAACTGCTGCAAAGGATTCCCCGTGAACGAGCATGAGCAAGTGGGATTTTCATAACCTTTGTGAAAAGCCTGGGTGGTGAAGTGAGCCCGAATGGTAGGCAAGTGTATTGGTAGCGCTGGTCTATCCACTGGAAACAGAGATATTTTTGATGATCTGCATGAATGGGAATCATGAAGTATGCATCTGTTAGATCTATTGACGTCATGAAATAATCCTGGCTTAGCAACTGTTCTATGACAGGATGACTCTCCATTTTGAAAGAAATCTTTTTGATGTAGCTGTTCAGTTCTTTGAGATCTATGATTACCCTGTAATCCCCTGATGGTTTTGGAACCGTGAAAATTCTGGAAACAAACTGACCTGGTTGATGTTTGACTGGAACTATGGCCTGCTTGTGAAGTAAATTTTCTATTTCTGTCTGAATGATTTGGTACTGCTTGCTGGATGCTGGGTTGGTAATTGACTGGATTGACTGAACTGGAGTTGATGTTAACTGAAGTTTGTAACCTTGAATGACCTTTGAAATCCAAGTGTTTTGTGTAATTGTTTTCCAAGTGTTTATGAAATACTGGAGTCTGCCTGTAACTGGTATTGATGACTTTACAAGTTCACTGTTTATTCTGGTTTGAAGAGGTGTAATTACCTTTTCCTTGTGGTCTGCCTGAACCCTTTTGGTACTTCTTTTTATTGTCTTGGTTGTAGTTGATGGTGTTTTGTTGACTGTTTTTTCCACCCTTGTAATACCCAGACTGGTTTCCGGTTTGTTTAACTGACCTGTTGTCATTTCTGGAAACGACACGAAAGGCATTGACTGACTTCTTGGAGTCGTTTATGGCCTTTACCACGTTTCCACCAAAAAATCCATGTGATGTCGGCTTGGCGTCTTGTAATAACTCTTTGTATTCACTACGAAAGAAGGGCTTAAATCTTGCCTGACGTACCTCTGCTAACGCGTAGCTGGCAGTAGTCATAAGATGGATAACATCACCAAGTGCCTCTCTAATTGTTGGTACATGCTGCACCGGGTCAAATTCTGGAGAGAGATAATGGTTTCCAGGGCTTGAAGAACTGGGCGAATAGACAAGTTAAAGTTCTGATGAACCTTGTAATACGGACGGTCATGGTTACAATAACTTGACTTGCTAGATTTGATTAGATTCCGTACGGAAGAAGGCAATTACTGTGCCTTGAAATATGGCTCGAATTGGTCTGGTACCGTATACTTCTGTTCTAACTGTTGAACTACAGAATACGATAAGGGACGGTCTGCTCTTCTAGAAAACCATTCGGCCGTGGAAGCGTCCATGTTCCAACCCGGAACGGCAGCGTGATAGTCAGGAACTAGAGCAAACGCAGACGTAGATTCGTCAAATATAGGCTCGTTCCAGGATGAAACTGTTATAGGCAGGGAAGACGCAACTTCAGAATTACCAGACTTGTCAGAATCACTCACTTCGGACCCAGAATTATCATACTTGGGTTCTACAATATGTCTCTGCTTGGTAGGAATTGGTGCACTTACCCTAGAAGGCTTGTGTTTTCTACCAATACTCAAACTCGGTAACCCTGCCTGCTGAGTGGGCGTACAAGTACAAGATGGCGGCCCGCATGTGGAAGCATGTGTTATGCTACTACCGTCGACCTGGCCTTGGTCAATACGTGTATGTGGTCTGCCCGGTGCACTATCCGACCGCTGCTGGGCTAGAAGTTGAGCGACTTGCGTTGCTATTTGTAGAATTGAATCTGGAGCAGAACTAGTCGAAGGAAAATCTTCTATAGCTGCAGGTAAAACTTCTTCGGTTTCTGAAACCTCGGAGACGATACTGTTGGTAATGGTATTATTGTCTTCGTCAGGGTTCGTAGCAAAAGCCACTGGCGTTGAGTCCCGTCTTTCGTTCGGCTGAGTAACAGGTACGGACGAATTACAGGACTTCTTGCCCTTTTTCGACCTGCCTTTCCCTGACATAGTTAATGAAGGAACGACCGGTAACACTGTCTGAGATGTTACCGTTACAGCGTGAAGAAAGGTAAATGACGTAAGATAGCCTTTGCAGGCTTTTATAGTACTATGGAAGGACGACACCTAGCGATGAATTAGGGAAAGCTACTGTAGTTACTGAGCAGTAACTGATGAAGACTTACACAGGTCAAAGGTCAAAACATTTTTATAAGTATTCAGCTTGTAAGATTTACAGTTATATCAGAGTCACTGGCTAATTTTAACATTCATTACTTGTATATCATTGAAATCACCAATTTTTATTATGATAACATTATTTGATTACCAATACTTAATATACTTCCTTCTTTTTTTTCTCTTTTTAAATGAAGAAAGTAACTTTGTTAAGTAATATTTCACCTAATTCATAATCTTTTAATCACCTTTACTGATTCTTACTCGTGATGTCATGCACAGTTTTAGTCACCTGATATAGTCACCTGATATAGTCACCTGATAAAGTCACCTGATTTTGCACAAGTTAGAGTGTGAAGAGTTAGTTTTTCTACCTTACCATTGTACCTGGCACCTGAGTTGGGGAAACATATCTTCCCATCGTACCTGGCACCTGAGTTGGGGAAACATACCTTCCCATTGTACTTAGCACCTGACTTTGGGAAACATACCTCCCCATTGTACCTGGCACCTGAATTGGGGAAACATACCTTCCCATTGTACCTGGCACCTGAGTTGGGGAAACATACCTCCCCATTGTACCTGGGGTGCCAGAGTTGGGGAAACATATCTTCCCATTGTACCTAGCACCTGAGTTGGGGAAACATACCTTCCCATTGTACCTAGCACCTAAGTTGGGGAAACATACCTTCCCATAGTACCTGGCACTTGAGTTGGGGAAACATACCTTCCCATCGTACCTGGCACCTGAGTTGTGGAAACATACCTTCCCATTGTACCTGGCACCTGAGTTGGGGAAACATACCTTCCCATTGTACCTGGTGCTTGAGTTCTGGAAACATACCTTCCCATTGTACCTGGCATCTGATTTGGGGAAACATACCTTCCCATTGTACGTGGCACCCGAGATGGGGAAACATACCTTTCCATCTTACCTGGTGCCTGAATTGGGGAAACATACCTTCCCATTGTACGTGGCACCCGAGTTGGGGAAACATACCTTCCGACTGTACCTGGCACCTGAGAGGGGGAACCTACCTTCCTATCATAAATGGTTCCCGAGATGGGGAAACATACCCTCCCATCATACCAGGCACCCGAGTTGGGGAAACATACGGCACCTTTCCATCATACCAGGCACCTGAGTTGTGGAAACATACGGTACCTTCCCATCATACCAGGCACCTGAGTTGGGGAAACATGTGGTACCTTTCGATCATACCAGGCACCTGAGTTTGGGAAACATACGGTACCTTTCCATCATACCAGGCACCTGAGTTGGGGAAACATACGGTACCTTTTCATCATACCAGGCACATGAGTTGGGGAAACATACGGTACCTTTCCATCATACATACAGGAGTGCTCAATCCCAGACTGTCAGGGACAAGGTAGTGCCACTGGTGTTGTAACACAACTGTATTTGGCTGTTGTTATGGACATTTGCTAGAGATATTTGCATATATTTGGAGGATTAACTTGATTACCCTTTGCACTTTTTATCTTTGCAATATAAACCATCATTTAGCTGTTGTTATGGGCATGGTCCTGTTGCTAGGCATATTTGCATACATTTTTTGAATCTTTTAATGACATATCTACCCATCCCTGTTGTTATCTTTGTAATATGCATTTTCATTTCGCTGTTGCCAAGGGCGTGGTCATATCACTGATGGGATCATCATGCCATGAACCATTTTTAACATAAACACTCTGAAGAATGTTCCAACCAAATTTCGGCCTAATCTGCTCAATAGTTTTGGAATGAAAGATTTTTTGACCAAAAGGACACATTTTTATAACTTATTTGCATATCACTGATGAGATCATCATGTCATGAACAATTCTTAAGCTAATCACCTGTAAGAATGTTCCAATCAAATTTCAGGTAAATCTTTTGAGTAGTTTTGGGGTTGAAGGTTTTTACCAAAAATCACATATTTTTACCAAAATCACACACCAGTGATAAGATCATTTTGATTTGAACAATTTCCCAACTAGACATCCACGGTAATATACTCACCAAATATCATGGTAGTCAGTCCAGTGGTTTTTGACTTTAAGTTGTTTACAGACAGACAGACACTTTGTCATGTCTATAGCACTACTGGACCTTATCAGTTCCATTGTGCTAAAAATTATGTCGTCCCCCCCCCCCCCAATTTGTCAATATGGTATCTGTAAACAATAGCAATATTTGAGGTAAAGTGATGGTGGGCAAGGGGTATTGTAAAGCTGGTAAAATTGTAATTCAATGGTCAGGATACTCTTTATTTTGACTAGTCAAAATAAAACTATATGTGATCATTTGGCTGTTGCTATGGGAGTGGTCATGTTGCTAGACATACTGGCATACATTTTTTGAATGTTCATTCACTTGTCTATGAATCCCTTGTTATTTTTGCGATATATGCGATCATTTGGCTGTTGCTATGGAGACGTGGTTTAGTTGCTAGGCACATTTGCATATGTTTTTTGAATGTTTATTCATTTGTCTATAAATCCGTGTTGTCATCTTTGCAATATAAGTGATCACTTGGCTGTTGCTCTGGGCGTGGTCGTGTTGCTAGGCATACTTGCATAAAATTTTTGAATGTGCATTCATTTGGCTTTTAATTATTGTGGTTATTTTTGTGAAATACATCACTGTTTTGCTGTTGCTATGGGCATGGTCATGGTTGCTAGGGCCATTGTGTTAAAATATTTTGAAGAAAATCTGCAGAATAACACTTCTAGCAACATCTCAGCAAGTTTCATTCTCACTGACCAAGTACTTTTTGAGATATGTTTTTTGACCAAAATTCACATTTTCACACCTAATTTGCATATCACTAATGAGATCACTATGTGCTTAATATTTTTTGATCTATACACCTAAGATGCATCCCTGTTAGCCCACTCTGCTAAGTAGTTTTGGAATGAAAGATTTTTTACCAAAAAGACACATTTTTAGCAACAATTTGCATATCAACGATGGAATTATCATGTCATGAACATTTCTTAATCTAAACACCTGTAAGAATGTTTCTTTCAAATTTCAGATTCATCTGCCCAGTAGTTTTTGAGTTTAAGTTTTTTGACCAAAAATTACATTTTTTGACCCAAATAACAAACCGATGGTAAGATCATTTTGATTTGAACAATTTCCCAACTAGACACCCAAGGTAATAGACCCACCAAATATCATGGCAATCGGTTCAGCAGTTTTTGTGTTAAGTTGTTTACACACACACACACACACACACACACACACACACACACACACACACACACACACACAGACAGAGAGACAGACAGACAGAGACGCCGGGCGATCCCATTAGCACTACTGAACCTCAGTTCAGTTGTGCTAAAAAATATATATAATATGAGTTTTAAACAGCAAAGACAAAGTCTGCGTTTGTGACTATATAATTTGTAAAAGGTTGAAAAGTTTGTACTAAAATAATTGTTATTGTACATACAATAACAAACATTGCAATTAAGTTTTACAATTCATTTACTTACAAACAAGGACTTGGTACAATCATGTTGTTTCACAAAGTTTTGTTTTCGTTTTTCAAGTATAAAAACAACAGAGTTGTTTATCAATTAAACTTCCAAAAAAACCTAATGTCATTGATATGACTGACCACGTCAATGCTGAGTTTTACTGAGTCTGACTGACTACGTCAATGTTGAGTTTTACTGAGTCTGACTGACTACATCAATGTTGAGTTTTACTGAGTCTGACTGACCACGTCAATGCTGAGTTTTACTGAGTCTGACTGACTACATCATGTTGAGTTTTACTGAGTCTGACTGACCATGTCAATGTTGAGTTTTACTGAGTCTGACTGACTATGTCAATGCTGAGTTTTACTGAGTCTGACTGACTACGTCAATGCTGAGTTTTACTGAGTCTGACTGACCACGTCAATGTTGAGTTTTACTGAGTCTGACTGACTACATCAATGCTGAGTTTTACTGAGTCTGACTGACCACGTCAATGTTGAGTTTAACTGAGTCTGACTGACTACATCATGCTGAGTTTTACTGACTGACCATGTCAATGTTGAGTTTTACTGAGTCTGACTGACCATGTCAATGTTGAGAGTTTAACTGAGTCTGACTGACTACATCATACTGAGTTTTACTGAGTCTGACTGACCACGTCAATGCTGAGTTTAACTGAGTCTGATTGACTACATCAATGCTGAGTTTTACTGAGTCTGACTGGCCACGTCAATGTTGAGTTTTACTGAGTCTGACTGACTACATCAATGCTGAGTTTTACTGAGTCTGACTGAACACGTCAATGCTGAGTTTTACTGAGTCTGACTGACCACGTCAATGCTGAGTTTTACTGAGTCTGACTGTAGTTAACTAGAAATGGAACTCAGGAAAGTATAGACTCTAGACACATACAACATAATGACTACAAACCTGCTGGTCTTTGGGAGTAGCAGATGTAATACAGAAATCAAGACCTGATAATTTCCATGCACCATTCTGATTGACAACAATAGTGGCAGGATTAACGTTACCATGGATCATGTGAACATCATTGTGTAGAAATGCCAAGGCTTCACTTATCTGATGAATAAAAACAAGTTTACATGAATGTGTCTGTTACATATATACTGAGTAGATAAAGTCTGTTACATATATACTGAGTAGATAAAGTCTGTTACATGTATACTGAGTAGATAAGTCTGTTACATATATACTGAGTAGATAAAGTCTGTTACATGTATACTAAGTAGATAAGTCTGTTACATATATACTGAGTAGATAAAGTCTGTTACATATATACTGAGTAGATAAAGTCTGTTACATGTATACTGAGTAGATAAGTCTGTTACATGTATACTAAGTAGATAAGTCTGTTACATGTATACTAAGTAGATAAAGTCTGTTACATATATACTAAGTAGATAAAGTCTGTTACATGTATACTAAGTACATAAAGTCTGTTACATGTATACTAAGTACATAAAGTCTGTTACATGTATACTGAGTAGATAAAGTCTGTTACATGTATACTAAGTAGATAAGTCTGTTACATGTATACTAAGTAGATAAAGTCTGTTACATATATACTGAGTAGATAAAGTCTGTTACATGTATACTGAGTAGATAAGTCTGTTACATGTATACTGAGTAGATAAGTCTGTTACATGTATACTGAGTAGATAAAGTCTGTTACATGTATACTGAGTAGATAAGTCTGTTACATGTATACTGAGTAGATAAAGTCTGTTACATGTATACTGAGTAGATAAGTCTGTTACATGTATACTGAGTAGATAAAGTCTGTTACATGTATACTGAGTAGATAAGTCTGTTACATATATACTAAGTAGATAAAGTCTGTTACATATATACTAAGTAGATAAGTCTGTTACATATATACTGAGTACATAAAGTCTGTTACATATATACTAAGTACATAAAGTCTGTTACATGTATACTGAGTAGATAAAGTCTGTTACATGTATACTGAGTAGATAAAGTCTCTTACATGTATACTAAGTACATAAAGTCTGTTACATGTATACTGAGTAGATAAAGTCTGTTACATATATACTGAGTAGATAAAGTCTGTTACATGTATACTGAGTAGATAAGTCTGTTACATGTATACTGAGTAGATAAAGTCTGTTACATATATACTAAGTAGATAAAGTCTGTTACATGTATACTAAGTACATAAAGTCTGTTACATATATACTGAATAGATACGTCTGTTACATGTATACTGAGTAGATAAGTCTGTTACATGTATACTGAGTAGATAAAGTCTGTTACATGTATACTGAGTAGATAAGTCTGTTACATGTATACTGAGTAGATAAAGTCTGTTACATGTATACCGAGTAGATAAGTCTGTTACATATATACTAAGTAGATAAAGTCTGTTACATATATACTAAGTAGATAAGTCTGTTACATATATACTGAGTACATAAAGTCTGTTACATATATACTAAGTACATAAAGTCTGTTACATGTATACTGAGTAGATAAAGTCTGTTACATGTATACTGAGTAGATAAAGTCTCTTACATGTATACTAAGTACATAAAGTCTGTTACATGTATACTGAGTAGATAAAGTCTGTTACATATATACTAAGTAGATAAAGTCTGTTACATGTATACTAAGTACATAAAGTCTGTTACATATATACTGAATAGATACGTCTGTTACATGTATACTGAGTAGATAAAGTCTGTTACATGTATACTGAGTAGATACGTCTGTTACATGTATATATACTGAGTAGATAAGTCTGTTACAGATAGATAGATAGATATATATTATTTTATTATAGTGACACAGTTTCACAAACAAAAGTATACAGGTACATACGGTACTCAAAGAGAAAATTCTTTGTAATATACAAGTAGTAATTATGTGAAACCAAAGCCAAGTAATTGGCTTATGAGTCACTGTACCAAAAGTGTCTCCACGTGTGGTATTCAAGAAAAATATAAATCATGAGCCTATCGCTTTTCCCCCCAATTAATCGTCGGTGTTGTTGGTGTTGATGGTGACATTTAGAACAACAGCAACAACAGAACAAACATGAACCACTATTCCTGATGAGGGGGATTATGTAACTGAAATTGCTTTCCTTCTCCTCATGAACATTTCATATAAACACTTCGAGAATGATTTAATGTGGTTTCATGAGAATAGTTGCGCAAGTTTCTCACTTGGTTTTGTTCCAGTAATTGCCTTCATAAACCGTGGCCGTATATCATTATACAGTCTACAATCAAAAACAAAATGAAGTTCGTCTTCAACAACATTGTCAGTACATACAATACATTTTCTGTCTTCCACCTGTAAGTTAGAATAATGCCCAGTTTCGATTCTCAAAGGTAATGTCCCGTTATGCAGCCTTGCGATCACTGACCGGTATTTATGTGGAATATTGAACAGTAAATAAGGATCAGTAGTATAGGTGTGTTTAAATGTACAGTATGTTCTAAGTTTTGGTTTACTTAAACAATTAATTCTCCAATTTATCAGTTCGTTTGATTTCAGTTTCTGTTTTGCTTGCTCTAAAATAACATTGATACTAACACTTTGGTAATTTCTAGACTCAAAAATATGTAGGAGTCCTGCTTCTCTAAACACACATTTTGCTCGTTTCATCCATATCTGATTGTTTAGAAATACTCGTTTTGTCAATCTCGTGTCTGGTAATCTCTGTATTCAAGCCCACAATCGAATAACTTCTATTTTACGTCTATATTCACACTGGACATCCATCCATTATCACCATACAGTGAAGCAATCGGGCTTGATATCCCCACTCCAAGATACGATCTCATTGCACGCTGTTGGACTTTATCGATACTGTTTATTGAACTGGTGCCAGACAGCTGACGCATAATCAAGAATCAGGACAACCAGCGTATCAAAGAGCTTTGTGTACATCTGGTGAGACATTCCGCCGTACATTTTACACTTTGCAATAATAGTACCAATAGATGCTGACTCGGCGAGGTGAGATGTGATAACATTTGGATTGAGATGTTCACTAAAATACATTCCTGTCGTTACACCAACATGCATAGGACCACAGTTAAACTGAAATTGTGTACTTGGTGTACCGTTTCTCCTAAAATGAACGATTAAGGTTTTTTTCCTGGCTTAGCCGAAGTCTCCATTTAGTACAGTATGAGTGAACAATGTCGAGCAAACGTTGCAAATTTACTTCTGAATCAGCCAACAGGACTATATCATCAGCTATAATAGTAAAGTGATTGTATCATCACCAAGTTTTACGCCCGCACCAGATTGCTTTAATTCTGTTGCTAAGCCATCAATGTACATTGCGAAAAGAGTTGGTGAAAGACCATCACCCTGTTTAACTCCAATGTCAACGGGGAAGCTGTCTGTTTTGTATTGGTTAACTTGTACTCTACATGGTGAAAGACCATCACCCTGTTTAACTCCAATGTCAATGGGGAAGCTGTCTGTTTTGTATTGGTTAACTTGTACTCTACATGGTGAAAGACCATCACCCTGTTTAACTCCAATGTCAATGGGGAAGCTGTCTGTTTTGTATTGGTTAACTTGTACTCTACATGGTGAAAGACCATCACCCTGTTTAACTCCAATGTCAATGGGGAAGCTGTCTGTTTTGTATTGGTTAACTTGTACTCTACATGGTGAAAGACCATCACCCTGTTTAACTCCAATGTCAACGGGGAAGCTGTCTGTTTTGTATTGGTTAACTTGTACTCTACATGTGACATCAGTATAAAACAAGCACAGAACATTCAAGAATTTTACTGTCACTCCACATTTATATAGTTTATACCATAGACAGTTTCTTTCCACCCGATCAAAGGCTTTGCGCATATCAACAAAGCAAGCAAAAGTAGGTAATTTATTACTTGATCTGTGTTCTATTACCGAGTAAAGTACAAAGATATGATCCAAACAAGTCCTAAGTTTTCTAAATCCGTTCTGTTCCGTCGACCAATTTGCCATATTTCTCTAGCCAGTTAAGCAGGCGGTTATTACGTGTCGATGTGAATATTTTACACAAACACGATATCAAAGTAATTCCCCTGTAGTTCAATGGAACACGCCTATCCTTGTTACCACCTTTCGGAATTGGACAAATGAGACCTTGACACCAGATCGTCGGTATAATTCCAGAATCAAAGCAAGATGTTAGCAAACTGTGAATCAGTGCTGTGGCTTTGCTGTTCTTGAATGTGTCATAGTATATTTGATCCAAACTGGAGGCCTTGCCATGTTTGGCTTTCTTGATAGATTTTTCAGTTTCCACAATTGATATTGGCTTGTTCAACTCTACAGAGTCTGGTATGGTTAATTCAGAAGGGGTCAGCTGTTCAAGTTCGCCATCAAAATCTTCGAGCTTTTTCTTCATCATATGAAGATATTCATCATCAAAACAGAATTCTTCTGGATTATTCACTACGGGGTCGGTTGAAGTAAAAAGAATTGCAAAATCATCTCTCCATCTATTCAATACAGAATCGAGATCAGTACAAGATATGTCATTGTCTACTATTTCCATCGGTATTGATTCTTTATGTTTGGAAGAAAATACGTTGTTGAAATCTTTCCAGAAATCCTGTCCTCCAGTGTCCAACTCCAATAATTTAAGTTGTTGTTTTCTGTTGTATGCGTGTTTGGATTTCCTTACTTCAGAGTCAAATACATGCCTGGATTCAACAAAAGAACGTTTTAGTCGTGACTTCAGCTGTGCTTGCCCTTTACATTTACACCATAGTCTTTCCTTTTGACATGTTAATTTCCATAAATCTGTAAGCAACGGTGACCACCATGGTTTATTTCTTTTGTAATTTTTTGTTGTGCGTAATGACACATCTCTGAATTCCAAATGAGCATCCATTTCATCTTTGAATATATTGCAAATTTCGTCATATTTGAAGTCAATATCCGACTGATGTAAACTAGCTCTTTCTAAATTATCAATTATGTTACTGATTTTACTACTAACATCTGACTGACACATAAATTCAGATGGGATATGATCAAGCTGATAAATACGTCGTTTAGTTGTTGGCAGATTCATCCTTGAATGGTCATGTGAAGCAGATCTTACTGCAGTATATTCACCTATCGAGTCGTTATTTAAACTCCACGTTAGTAAGCAGTGGTCAGGGACGCTTCCCGTAGGAAAGACGCAGAGTTCATTTTACAATTCCGTGCGTTAGACCCCGGCTGCCCACACAAACTAGTCGCTATACAATTTTATTGCTTTTAACCAGATTGTCGCTATCTATTCACTAATTTAAAGTTTTTCATCAGGACTTTTATTTGTGTTTCAAGCTACCGGATTAGACGGGATTCTTAGGACTGAACTTTTCAAGAGCCATTTTTGGACTTCTTTCATATCAGGGTTTAGTCACTTGTATCAACACGGCGTCTTCAAACACCTCACGTATTGTCAATATGTCACGTAGTGCCTTGCTGTCAATGAGATGGAACAATGTCAACATTACTCAACGAGCTGCTGAGGCTTCTCAGAAAATACACTTTGCTCTACATCCCCATGGATCTAAAGCCAACGTACATACGTCATTGCAAGAAATGTTTCATTCAGCCTATAGTGTCGATTTGCAGGACTGAAGTTAAACAAAGCCGTTTTAGTGGACATCCCTCGACTTTCGGGAAATGGGAACAAATTACAGCTAAATGGTGCTCTCTGGGATGCCTGGGCATTGACTGGTAAGATTGGTAGTATCGCTACCATACTTGTTGAGAAAAGACTGGATTTTCTGATTTTGACTGAAATGTGGCTAAAAAAATGATGACCCCCCCTTACTGCGGACATTGACTCAGCTGTGTCTGGTTATAATTTCCATCAAAAGCCGCGTGGTAAACGCAGGAGTGGCGGAGTTGCAATTTTATTATGCTCTAACATCACCGTTGATGGTAAAGTAATGCATGCCTTCAAATCATTTGAATCTATGTAGCTCTGTTTACGATCTCGCAGCGAAATCTTACGTGTGACCGTGATTTATCGACCGCCAAAATTGAAGAAGAATGCAAGTACAATGAACGAAACGAATTTCTCTCAGAATTTTCAGCTTTACTAAAAAATATCATTCCATCACCTGGACATCTATTGATTGCCAGTGACTTCAATTTCCATCTGAATGACCTGGAATCATGTGTTGCTGCTAATTTCACTGATTTACTTAGGTCCAGAAACCTCCAACAACATGTAAGTAAACCAACCCATGTGTTAGGACATACGCTTGATCTCCTCATAACGCGTACATCTGATCATTTAATTCATAGTGTTGATGTCACTGACGTACATCTGATCATTTAATTCATAGTGTTGATGTCACTGACGTACATCTGATCATTTAATTCATAGTGTTGATGTCACTGACGTACATCTGATCATTTAATTCATAGTGTTGATGTCACTGACGTACATTTGATCATTTAATTCATAGTGTTGATGTCACTGACGTACATCTGATCATTTAATTCATAGTGTTGATGTCACTGACGTACATCTGATCATTTAATTCATAGTGTTGATGTCACTGACGTACATCTCATCATTTAATTCATAGTGTTGATGTCACTGACGTACATCTGATCATTTAATTCATAGTGTTGATGTCACTGACGTACATCTGATCATTTAATTCATAGTGTTGATGTCACTGACGTACATCTGATCATTTAATTCATAGTGTTGATGTCACTGACGTACATCTGATCATTTAATTCATAGTGTTGATGTCACTGACGTACATCTGATCATTTAATTCATAGTGTTGATGTCACTGACGTACATCTGATCATTTAATTCATAGTGTTGATGTCACTGACGTACATCTGATCATTTAATTCATAGTGTTGATGTCACTGACTCACTTCTGATCATTTAATTCATAGTGTTGATGTCACTGACGTACATCTGATCATTTAATTCATAGTGTTGATGTCACTGACGTACTTCTGATCATTTAATTCATAGTGTTGATGTCACTGACGTACATCTGATCATTTAATTCATAGTGTTGATGTCACTGACGTACATCTGATAACTTAATTCATAGTGTTGATGTCACTGACGCACTTCTGATCATTTAATTCATAGTGTTGATGTCACTGACGTACATCTGATCATTTAATTCATAGTGTTGATGTCACTGACGTACATCTGATCATTTAATTCATAGTGTTGATGTCACTGACTCACTTCTGATCATTTAATTCATAGTGTTGATGTCACTGACGTACTTCTGATCATTTAATTCATAGTGTTGATGTCACTGACGTACATCTGATCATTTAATTCATAGTGTTGATGTCACTGACGTACTTCTGATCATTTAATTCATAGTGTTGATGTCACTGACGTACATCTGATCATTTAATTCATAGTGTTGATGTCACTGACGTACATCTGATCATTTAATTCATAGTGTTGATGTCACTGACGTACATCTGATCATTTAATTCATAGTGTTGATGTCACTGACGTACATCTGATCATTTAATTCATAGTGTTGATGTCACTGACTCACTTCTGATCATTTAATTCATAGTGTTGATGTCACTGACGTACATCTGATCATTTAATTCATAGTGTTGATGTCACTGACGTACATCTGATCATTTAATTCATAGTGTTGATGTCACTGACGTACATCTGATCATTTAATTCATAGTGTTGATGTCACTGACTCACTTCTGATCATTTAATTCATAGTGTTGATGTCACTGACGTACATCTGATCATTTAATTCATAGTGTTGATGTCACTGACGTACATCTGATCATTTAATTCATAGTGTTGATGTCACTGATGTACATCTGATCATTTAATTCATAGTGTTGATGTCACTGACGTACATCTGATCATTTAATTCATAGTGTTGATGTCACTGACATACATCTGATCATTTAATTCATAGTGTTGATGTCACTGACGTACATCTGATCATTTAATTCATAGTGTTGATGTCACTGACGTACATCTGATCATTTAATTCATAGTGTTGATGTCACTGACGTACATCTGATCATTTAATTCATAGTGTTGATGTCACTGACGTACATCTGATCATTTAATTCATAGTGTTGATGTCACTGACGTACATCTGATCATTTAATTCATAGTGTTGATGTCACTGACGTACATCTGATCATTTAATTCATAGTGTTGATGTCACTGATGTACATCTGATCATTTAATTCATAGTGTTGATGTCACTGACGTACATCTGATCATTTAATTCATAGTGTTGATGTCACTGACGTACATCTGATCATTTAATTCATAGTGTTGATGTCACTGACGTACATCTGATCATTTAATTCATAGTGTTGATGTCACTGACGTACATCTGATCATTTAATTCATAGTGTTGATGTCACTGACGTACATCTGATCATTTAATTCATAGTGTTGATGTCACTGACGTACATCTGATCATTTAATTCATAGTGTTGATGTCACTGACGTACATCTGATCATTTAATTCATAGTGTTGATGTCACTGACGTACATCTGATCATTTAATTCATAGTGTTGATGTCACTGACTCACTTCTGATCATTTAATTCATAGTGTTGATGTCACTGATGTACATCTGATCATTTAATTCATAGTGTTGATGTCACTGACGTACATCTGATCATTTAATTCATAGTGTTGATGTCACTGACGTACATCTGATCATTTAATTCATAGTGTTGATGTCACTGACGTACATCTGATCATTTAATTCATAGTGTTGATGTCACTGACTCACTTCTGATCATTTAATTCATAGTGTTGATGTCACTGACGTACTTCTGATCATTTAATTCATAGTGTTGATGTCACTGATGTACATCTGATCATTTAATTCATAGTGTTGATGTCACTGACGTACATCTGATCATTTAATTCACCTTTTTAGGCAATACTACCACATGTAATTTTTGTGCAACGAGAACTGTAATTTTAATCATTTGTAGGATGTGTCTTTCATACTGTCGCAGCCTTCTTAGCCTTGTTTACTCTGTAATGTTTTGTTTTGTGTAAAGAGCACTGAGACATAGTGTCGTGCACTGTTAAGAAATTAAATTATTATTATTATTATTATTATTATTATTATGAACATTTCAGAAGTAGTAAAGGAGCTAATTCTGTCATCAGCATGTTTGACCACTACCTGACAAATTTTGGTAAAAGAGAAACTGATGCACAGTTGAATGCTAATAATTGTACTGGTCAAAATAAAAATAACTACATGATTTGGTATTGCTCGTATCAAGTCATGAGTGGTCTCTATAGTAACATTAATTTATCATTTCTGCCTGTTGGTCATACAAAATTTTCACCTGACCAGCACTTTGGAATGTTCAAAAAAATGTTTCGCATTACTGAAGTAGACAGTTTGACAGATATTGTCGATATCGTAAAAATATCTGTCAAGATGTAATACAGCGCAGTTAATTGGCCTTGCAAACAGTACCATTTTGGTTCCCTTTCGTGACTGGAGCTCTGCACTGGGAAAATACTTTAAGAAAATACCTAATATCAAATCTTATCATCACTTTCGATTTTGTGATCAAAACCCTGGCCAGGTCTTCGTTAAACAACAACATTCAGACACGGAAATAGCTCTGAATTTATTAATAGATCCTGAGAGGAAATCCATAGATAAAGTAATACCATGCGAAGTGCAACCTGTTGGTTTGAGCTATGAAAGACAGAAGTATGTGTATAATGAGATACGTTGTTTTGTTAGTGATTCAAGAAAGAAAGATGAAGAGTGTCCTAAACCAGGGACCCAACAACAACAGGTCACGTAACGGAAACTACGAAAAAATTACCAGATGTAAACGCAGCTGATGCCACCACAGACCATCCACAATTAGAAGTTACCAAGCCTGAGAAAAAGCGTGTATACACGTGCTCATGATGCCGACAGGAAGGACATCACATATTAAAATAAATGTCCAAAGTCTAAAAGTAGCTACATGGAAATGTGCCTAAAGTAAGCGTGTAATTCCATTCAGCCATGACATCATGTTCAGGATAACTGTTCAGAATGTGAGCCTGCACCCAGAAGACGAGTTGTGTTTTATAGATCAACACTCAGCTGTTACCAACACAGTTGTTGAAATAGACAGTGAAGTGATGAAACTCCGACCGAAACTAGAAAATTTGATACTGACTAGTCATATTTTAGGACTCAGTAACCGCCTCGAAGCACTTTCCATCACTGATGCCTCAAGTGAAGTGATGAAACTCTGACTGAAACTAGAAAATTTGATACTGACTAGTCATATTTTAGGACTCAGTAACTGCCTCGAAGCACGTTCCATCACTGATGCCTTAGAAGGTAAATGTGTGTCAGATTTTCACAAATGTTTAATATCTAGTATGGATGGGTGATGTAAACATTACTGGGCAATTACTGTGGGCGTGTTCCATCCAACATGTACAATGTTCAAGAGGTAAAGGACCAATTTTATAACCGTTGTGTTATTTTTTTTTCTGCTTACAGATTTGATGATTTGTTGTTTCAGAGCAAGTATATTTGCAGTGACATGTGGTTTTAAGGAAAGATTTAAATACATGTAACTTTATAAAGACACACTGTACGCGTTTGACTTCGTGTGTGAATGCATGTATGTGTGGTCCGATTTCCCCTTTTGTTGAGCGCTATATTTACACTATGTGTATTATGTTCGGGAAAATAGATAGAAATCAACAACCAATACGAAAATTATACATGACTTGGTCATTAATGTATTTTTAAAAATACCGCCAATGGCGTTGTAGCACAACTGTACAGTTTTTTAAAATGTTTATCCATATGCTAGTCCAGTTGCCTAGCCAACCTTGTTGCTATCTTTATGATACAGTACAGTTTTCGCCTAAGCTGTCGCATTTTTCGCATTCGCTTCGCTTCGCCTTCGCAGTCGCATCGCCTCATTATCGCTTCAATCAATTCGCTTCGTAACTTGGAATCGCTTCATGACGGCATTCGCATCGCAGTCATTTCGCTTCGCGTTTGCTTCTTGTTCGCATCGCATCAAAAAACAATGAAGGTCGCTTCACGTCAAACAACAATGAAGGAGAAGCGATACCGTGAAAGGTGTGACAGTATTTGCATATCCGTTTTCACTGCTGTATGTCGTGAATTCTGTCTGTTACGCACATTGTACAAACCTAACACTCAAAATTCTGAGATAGGTTCTATGCATGGATTTATTAGGGGGTGGTGCGTTATATTGTCCCCGTGCCAAATCTTCCCCCCTCCCCAATTACTAAATCATCCCCACGAGGGTTGGTCGACCGGTGCCGTGAACACGGCCACAACTGTCACCACAATTAATTGGAATGACCAGTCAAATCGATTTTACAAACGGGACGATCTCTTTGTACAAACCACTAACATACACAGAATGTATGTTAACAAATGTAGAAAAAGCAATTGCACTAGTGGTGAGCAAATATAAAGTGGTGATAAACACAAGTCCTCTTTGCAGAAAGCCCGGTACACTACGATGTGCTACGTTCCTCATAGGTCACGAACACCGCAATATATAATGGGCGAATAATGTAGTGAAACGTCCAACAGTATGTAGCGAAACGCCAAACTACGTACCAAATTGACAATTTATCGAAACGACCGTAATGCTGTCATCTGTATAAGTTGCAATGCGAAAGTATAAAGTTCATGATTGCAATGATTTTCTCATCTGTGGTCGCCGATATAGTTTTCGTTTCCCATTGTACGTACGCTCAATTTTCTTTAGCTTTTCAACCGTTTACCTCACGACTCAGACCACTATGGAAATTTTTCGAAAGAAACCCCAAAGTCAGAACAGGAATGATTTCATATTTATATTACCAACACTGCAGTACCCTTACTCATTTTGATGGTAAATATGTATTCCTATACAGTCCAAATATGAAACGCCTAACCCGGAGTTGTGAAAGAGCAGTATAGAGGTGAAGGGTAGGCGTGTTGACGAATTTTCAATACAAGTGGAGATGCCTGCCCGCGAGTTCAAATCTAGGTCATGGCCGAATGGCATAGCAACTATTGTAATGAGATATGGTTGCCTGACAACTATCATTTAGTTGCGTCAACAAATATAGTGCATGATGAGAACATAGACTCACTATGGGTAAGCTCGGGATCTTTGATCATAAATCATAAATGGGGAATTCAATTTCATACTTGTTCGCATACGACCGATGTCTATCAGAGAAATGCAAAAAAAGGATTAAGAGATCGGACACCAAAATGTATTCCAATTGATGTCGTGTAACCGAGAAAGATTTATTTTTGTCATGGGATTGCATTATGTATAAAAAAAACATTATTGGTAAATTGCGTCTCTATCTGGTTTGGGCAGACAATACGAAAAAGAATATGTGCTTCAAGAAATGAGGAGACGCCTATTACTAAAACCCCCCTCCGTTTGCCAAAATACATGGTCGTTACATGTATGGACAAGGGAAATGGAGAAAAACTATGATATTGAAACAACTGACTCGGATGAGTTGGACGCCCAAATAAATGTGTCTTAACTAACGTCAGAAAAAAAGTTAAAAACAAATTTTCGTAAGTTTTAAGTTTATTTAAAATGCGACATTGTCAGCGATGTCGGGAACGCAAAAAATATGGGGTCCGGATACAAAACGTTCAACATAGATGTACGTTGTATTTTGCTTACTTCTGTAATTTGAATCTTGTAAGTTTCATTTTAAAGGTATAACGGAGTAAAGTACATAAAACGGCAAATAAAAATAAACTTCGTTCATGTATAGAAGGTAGTGTATTCTAGATAATATCCAAACAGGAGATCGGAAAGGACTGCGTAATACTCAACATTTATTAACGCAAATTTAACCAAAAGGGTTATCGTGCCGTAGACAGAAAAGTAAAGTACAACCCCACATAATTTTAGTAGCCGTAATGATCTATACTTTTCGTTTCAAATCCTTTATCATGCAAATATGTGGTATAATAGCGCCTGTTCCACACAATGTGATTTGAAAACAAAGTTGACACGATGCGAATTGGGTGCGATGCGAATGCGAATTCAACGCGAAAGGGAAGCGAAGCGAAAGCGATGTTTAATTGAAGCGAACCCCCGTAAACTTGACATTGAGGCGAAGCGAAAGCGAAGCTGAAGCGATGCGAACGCGAATTGAGGCGAGAGCTTAAGCGAAAACTGTACTGTATATATGCTATAATTTGGCTGTTGCTATGGGCATGGTCATGTTGTTAGATATACATGTATTTGCATACATTTTTGTATGTTTTTGTTCACTTGTGTATGAATTCCTGATATTATCCTTTGTAATATACGTGATCATTTGGCTGTTGCTATGGGTGTGGTCTTGTTGCTAGGCATATTTACATACATTTTTTGACAGTTTATTCAATTGTCTATTAATCCCCTTTATCTTTGCAATATATGTGATTTGGCTGTTGCTATGGGCGTGGTCTTGTGGCTAGGCAAATTTACATAGTCGTTTTTTATTCAATTGTCTATTAACCCCTGTTGTTATCTTTGAGAAATACACGACCGTTTGGCTGTTGCTATGGGCGTGGTCATGGTTGCTAGGGTATTTGCATACATTTTTTGAATGTCTACTCATTTGCCTACCAGATGATGTTGTTATTTGACCAAAATATACTGCCATTTGGTTGTTGCTAAGGGCGTGGTCATGGTCGCTAGGGCCAATTTTGTCAAAATGTTTTTAAGAAAATCTGCAGAATAACACTTTCAGAAACATCTCACCAAGTTTCAGACTCGGTGACCAAGTACTTTTTGAGATATAAGTTTTTGACCAAAAATGAACATTTTTACACCTAATTTGCATATCACTCATGGAATCATTGTATGCTTAATATTTCTTCGTCCATACATCCCGAGATGCATTCCCATTAAATTTCAGCCCAATCTGCTCAGTAGTTTTGGAATTACAGATTTTTAACCAAAAAGACACATTTTTAGCCCTAATTTGCATATCACTGATGGAATCATCATGTCATGAGCAAATCTTACTTTACACCCCCTTAAGAATGTTCCAACCAAATTTCGCACCAATCTGCCCAGTAGTTTTTGAGTTTAAGTTTTTTGACCAAAAATCACATTTTTTGACCCAAATCACACACCTGTGATGCGATCATTTTGATTTGAACAATTTCCCAACTAGACACCCAAGGTAATGGACCCACCAAATGTCATGGCAATCGGTGCAGCGGTTTTTGACTTTAAGTTGTTTACACACACACACACACACAGACAGACAGACAGCCGCCGGGCGATCCCTATAGCACTACTGAACCTCAGTTCAGTTGTGCTAAAAACCATGATTTAGTTTTTTTTGTATTCAATATTCTTAAAGATATCAAGAGAAACTCGACTTTGAAGTGTTACAAACTTTAAAGCTGATTTTCTCGAAAACTATTGTTGGAAAACTTGATAGAGCTTCTCCTTATGCATAAACTGTCGATTTCATCATGAAAATCTTGCCGCATCAACTTGTCAAGTCTTCCCCACATATGGGACAATCAAAAATTGTCCTTAACTCAATTTTGTCAAAGCCGACTTTGTCAGGTAAATCGCATGAGACACGACATATGTATCAAGTAGATATGTCTGTTACATAATAATAATGTATCATGTGACCATAATTATGTACATGTAGAAATGCAACCATCAACAGCCTGGCAACTGTCAACAGCCTGGCAACTGTCAACAGCCTGGCAACCGTCAACAGCCTGGCAACCGTCAACAGCCTGGCAACTGTCAACAGCCTGGCAACCGTCAACAGCCTGGCAACCGTCATTTTGTATTCAACAACTTTTCTGCACCTTTTAGCTTCAACTCCTTGGGTGAATAAAAGGAGTATCTATTAATATATTTTACTTTTTGAGTTGGAGCGCTATTATTTATGAATATTATGACTACATCAGACTGAGTACACATCTCACAATGGTATTCCTTTGATCAGCTATTATCTATACAGTGTCATTTGCTGTTTTTAAATCCATGAATCCAAGCTTGTCTGTTCGTCCTCTCTCAGACTATTAAGACATCAGATATTATGGCTTGCACCAAAGCTGAAATTTTGAATTTGCAAACTCACAGGAGATGGTTTCCATGGTAATGTTGACATGATTTTGAAGGATGCTCAAAGCTTAACCAGATTTAAACTGAATGCCTTCCATAAGGGCAAAGTTTTGAGATTCTCATTCCTACAGACAATTGTTGGAATACAACAGAACATATGCAATAAGTTATTTTTTCTCATTGATTGCTGTTTGCCCCTTGCTGTAGCTATCTCCTGGCCAACCAGAACAGGAAATGTGAAGTTTTATAGAACTTTTGTAGTATAGCACTCACTGCAGAAAGAGAAAGTAAAAGGGAAAACACAAAAGTAATTCTCCCTACATTAATTGCCACCAGTGAAGACAACTGCAGATTAGAACTAATCATGAACAAGCCTATGACATCTGCCCCAAATACACACTTGCTGTAAAGGCCCGGTTACAGCGAGCAACGCACCATGCAATTCGTCGCATGCAACGAATTGCATCGTGTACTCACTCCGTCACAGGGTCTTGTGACGTCGCAAGGAAACCGACATGTCGGTTTTTCTGCGACTTGTTGCAAGTTGCTTCTTGAGTTGCTTCATGAGTTGCACTGTGTAACCACCTCATCATGTTGCAAGTAATAACCTTTGACATATACCTACGTGTCAAATGACATTCAATGTTATGGCCGCCATGTTTTTAGTACAAATATTCTATTTCGACAAGTATTTTTGATATAACTTTGATTTATCATCACAATTACCACTTATCAATAGTATACAATGTCCATGAATGCTTGATCACTGCTGAATATAATTTTATTTCTAACTTTAATGCAAGTAGCAATGTCGAAAAGATTTTATCAGTCGTTACAGCACTTTAGGTTATCGACTGTCATTTTTATGAAGGTGGCTATGTTGTTATGTAAAATTTGAACATGAATAGAGTGTTTTAGCGACTTTTACATGATCTGTTCCGTGTGTGCTAACTCAATTTTCGGTAAATTGACATCTGTACGCATTACAAAATCATGGCCACTGTTTCAAAATTAGAATTTTTTGAACATTTACATCATATATTTATTGTTTTTGTTTGATTTTGGTCATTTCAAGGCATAATTCCATGAAAACCGGTCAATACAAATCACTATACTTCAAAGATACACTTGCAATAATCAATATGGCCGTCAACCTCGCATACACTGTGACACTGACATATTTTTCGGAGAAAAAAAAAAAGCTAGATTTTAGCGCAGAATCTCATGTAATCAACATCTTATTTTTTGTAAATTTACAAGCAATACCAACGACCAAGAATTATATTATTTTAAAACACCCAAACAAGCCCTGAATGCATGTGTTTGTGAAGTTTCTTATTTGGGTGGGAAAATACAATGTGACTCGTTTACATTACATTCATGCCAATCACTGGATCGGGGCAAAAATGACATCGAAGTTCATGTATCACTGTATTATCTAGTTCGAGAGAAAATACAACATCGTAACTCCACACACACTCGTTTGGCAGTTTTGGTATAAGTTTTTGCTCTTCCTTTTTTTCAGGAATGGGAGGCTGTGATCCCGTTGTTGACTTACGTTGACTTAATCAAAACACAAAAACAGAAATTACTAAACAGAAGAAAAACACACACCCACATACACCACAGAAAAACAAAAAAATCAGCAAGTGTATATTGTATGAGTAGTCATATGAAGAAAAAAAATTAAAATCAATAAAAATTAGTTTGACAAGTTTAATACAGTATATTACAACCCCTTATTGATGCTATACAAATACATTCAAGGCCATCGAAGCCAAACCGTACATACTGAACGTACGAACACGGTACACTGTTACATCATAGGATCTATGGTTACACCCCAGTCTAAGTAATTTTCTAACTACACATCAAATTGAAATCTGTACAATTTATGGACCACCAAGCGTTATGAACCTATTTTGTCAGCCACGGTAAATTCAACACAGACGTACGTATGTACTCACAATCATTAACTTGAGAACTTGCAAGGTAGTAGTAGTAGTAGTAGTAAAATTTATTTAAGAACAGGGTAGCCAGGAAACAACAGAAGCTGATTTCCACCTGGGCCCTGTTACCACACACACAAAAAAAACATTACATACCACACAAAAAGATATTGAAATCTGTACGAAATATAGACCACATAAGCTAGAGATACCAAATTTGGCACAGGTAATGAATATAAAATAAAATTTTAGTCCTGAAAATTTTGTGTTGTTTCAAGCATCACAACACACCTTGCCAGCAGGACAAAGTTTGACACAGACACAACACAGCTACAATCATTAGCATCGACCCTAATTTGACAACTTGCAAATTTCCTGCTATAACATTTATTCAATATAAATACACATTGTAAGGGTTCATTGATATATAATAAGAAAAATTTACCTTTGAAATTTAGTGAACACATGATTTATGGGGTTGTAAGCCACGGAAACTTCCGTGTAGTCCTCACACGATGTTGACAAGGCTGCCATCGTGAAAGCGTATGCCAGAACGAGGCTCTGCAGCAAGACATTATTGCGTAATTTGCTACCCAGTCTTTAGACTGTGTAACTTTTATATATCTACGAATGTGCAACAGTTAGCTCTTGCGACTCACCATGCAACTAGTTGCTTCGTGTATGCGCTCCGTCGCAGTTGCTAGCCTCATCGCATGCGACGAATTCCTTCATGAGTTGCATTGACATGTAACTGGGCCTTAAAGTACTAAATAAAAAGAACAGTAACTGCAATGAATAGTAGATTGAGTGACATTTGTTGAGAATGTTAAAAAAAAAATTGCATCATAGTATCACTTTAGACAACATTTCCTGACTAGAAACATTTTTTTCTTTTATGTGGCCTACTAGAAATATGCCAATAACTTATTAAAACTAAGAGTTACATCAATAATATTTTGAGGACAGGTGTGCTTTGGTATCACAAATACAGCATATGTACCAAATTATATTGAATTTGAAGCATGCATTCTTGAGATATAGCCAAATTACTGAAAACAATTAATTACGTACTAAATAAAAAGAACAGTAACTGCAATGAATAGTAGATTGAGTAACATAAAAAAAAAAAAATTTTCAAATCGCATCGTCGCACCACTTTAGACAACATTTCCTGACCAGAGACAAATTTTTTCTTTTTTGTGGCCTACTCAAAAATATGCAAATAACGTATTAAAACTAAATGCTAATTCAATAATATTTTGAGGACAGGTTTGCTTTGGTATCCCAAATGTATGTACCACATTATATTGAATCTGAAGTGTGCATTCTTGAGATATAGCCTAATTACCGAAAACCATTAATTATGTAAATTACTCATTAATATGCACAGGATATTTACCGAAACCTAATCAGTTCTTGCCATTACCCTACGGAATTGAGCCAGCCGTATTTTAGAAAATGGTGAGACAGACAGACAGACAGACAGACAGACAGACAGACAGACAGACACACACACACACACACAAACACACACACAAACACACACACACACACTTTTCATCCCTAATATATAACCTTCCTTACTGAAGGTAAAAACACATATCTCATGCCCCAGAAATGCTATAATCATAATTATAGCATGTGTATATATATTTGAGGGGACAGAGAACTCAATGATCACATGACCTTTTTAATTCAAGTTCAGGGTCATAGTCAAAATTCAAGGTCATCTCAATTTGTTGGACTTTTCAAAAAAAATGAAAAAAGTGTATGTAAAATTGCGTTGTAGCAAAAAGCTGTTACCAAGACAACTGCTGTCAATATCCCCAATTATACCAAAGTGTTAAATTGTTACTGATATGATGTAAGTGTTGTATACAAGGTCTTGGGGACAAGCAATTCACTGATTACATGATCGTTACAATCCAAAGTCAAGGTCATTGTCAAAATTCAAGGTCATCTTCATTTGTTGTAATTATAAATAAAAACACTGTCGGAATCTTTACCATACTTAACATTAGACATGATTTTTACATATGAAAATTGCTCAGAAAATATCAAATTAAATCCGAAAATATCAAATTAAATCAGAAAATATCAAATTCTATACTAGTAGTCTTTAAGGAAAAATAAATAGAGCAAAGGCATGTGTGGAATTGCTTTCATTACAGACTTCTGTTACCAAGACAACTGGTATCAAAATCACCAAAATATGAAAGTGTTGAATATCTCAGGGTCCCGAAATGCTACAGATATGATGCAAGTGTCTATATACATGTGTAAGGTTTTAGGGGACAGGCAACTCACCTATCACTTGATCTTTAAATCCAAGGTCAAGGTCATAGTCTAACAAGTCATTGAGAATGACATAGTCCCCACTACGATTGGGTTTTAAGGAACTAGCAGTTTATATTGTCATTTTCTTGATATCACTACTCTGATCATGCAACAACACTTGTGAACCTAAATCAAACAGACTTAGATACGTTGTGTCTGCTCGTTGGCCATGGAACATGCCTACTCTTCAAGATGACGTCATGGAATAAACCATTCAACAATAAAGGATGGGTCGGGTATGGGGGGGGGGGGGGGGGGAACCTGTTCAAGCATGTCTCAGTTATGGCTTTGGACATGGAAAATTCGCAAACAAAATGCTGCTAGGCGGCCATATTGGATCGTATCACGACAACAATGAATATGCGCATGTATGTTATAGAACACTGTGCTAATACCAACTTTGAATGAGATCTGTTCAAGCATGTCTGAGTTATGGCTTTGGACATGGAAAATTCGCAAACAAAATGGCTTCTAGGTGGCCATATTGGATCGTATCACGACAACAATGAATATGCACATGTATGTCATATAGCACTGTGCTAATACCAACTTTGAATAAGATCTGTTCAAGCATGTCTGAGTTATGGCAATGGCTGCTAGGCGGCCACCAAAAAACGTATCACACTCGGAATACAACGAGAGATAACTTTTACATTCCAAAAGTAAATCTTACTTTGATGCAACACAATTTCCAGTATGCAGCTGCAAAACATTGGAACTCCTTACCTGAAGAATTGAAAAAAATACAATCCAGGACTACTTTTAAATCTCAGTTAAAACAGTATTTGTTACAAAATTAATTCAGCTTTTTCTACCTTACATTGCATTTAATGCCATAATATTTTTTTTTTGATGAGAACGCGTTTTGTTTTGTTTGTTTTTTGTTTGTTTTTGTTTTAATTTCAAATTTGTTTTTGTTTTTGCTTTGATTATTTTGTTTAATCAATTGTAGTATGGGCCACAAACTTGACTAGTTTGTTTCAAACTATTTTTGTGGTCCAGCCATAAACTCTGTATTCATCCATCAGTTTATGTGTAATATTTATTCCACTGTCTTTTTTACTTTCTCTCTTGTTATGTTGATATGATTTTGAGTTTGTGGCAAATAAAATACTATACTATATTAGATCATCTCACGACGAAAATGGATAATGTGCACATGCACAACTTCCAATATATTTTTGCATATTATGACCTCCTTGTATCATATCACATTATCTTTGATAGCAGAGCTAACAAGATAACTTTAAAAATACTGCCAATGGCGTTGTAGCACAACTGTACAGTTTTTAACAACATTTATCCATATGCTAGTCCATGCTAACAATAGGTATTCATTTGCTGAATGACTATCCAGTTGCCTATCCAACCCTGTTGCTATCTTTGTGTTAGGGAAGGCAGATATATCAAGTATATCGTAATTACGCGTTAGGACGCGTTACGCCGGGTAAAGACGAGTGAAGACGATAAAGGACGACGAATATTCATAAGGTTTCACACATATTCATGAGCCAAAGTTTGTACATAAACATCTATTGTCTGTCGATCACTAATCTGAAAGACGCGGCTTTACGTTGTTCTACGGGTTAAACAATACATATAATATTAATATCAGTCTCCAAAGAGTTACCCATTTGTATTACGATAGCTTCCGATCAAACAACATGTCTTACCTACATCTCTTGTCTAATTCTCAACGAAGATCAGAAGGTACAGGCAATATTTTCCCTGTCAGCCCTTTTCAGGGCCCTGATCTTCGTTTCGACATAACTCCATTCAACATGCTGCCGTTCACCCCAGTGGGCGACACGACAAGCCTTGGAATACACGAAATCCAAGCCACGGCCGAAGCACAGCGGCTGTACCGACGTCGGTGTATTTAATTTGATATACAAAAACTCAACAGATAATCTAATAAATCTAGCTTGGTTTTTTCCTTTCTTTCTTTTGTATTGTTCGTAAATTTGAGAATAAGGGACGAAAATCAGTCGGCGAACGTTACAAGGAAGATCGCAACGTTTCGTGAATAAATCGCAGACTTCTTGAATATATCGATTCCTGTACTATTGAACAATTGAACTCGCAAATGCCCTGTGGAGTGATAATTGGGCAAAGAAAATCACAACACTACACAAAACAGATGTGAATCGTGTTTTTCAAACGACCACTTTCTCCCTTTTCAGTGCACGGTTTAGCCACAATAATCAAAGTGTCAAGCGTCGGCATAACGTTGATCATTGACAGCGTTTTACATACTAATGATAATAGGGAGGATGAGAAAAAGACTTGGGAAAGTTGTCAATGTCTTCCAGAATGCGTATTTCCGTCAGTGTTTTCATTCACACTCTGCATGTGTACGTATGTCCCACGTTGAAAATTCACCTATCAAAACACCAAACCTTAGCTTACTGTTTTGTTCATGAAATACATAGTTTTTTAAAATTATTATCATGTCCTAGTTATTTTCATCATGGTTTCTTTTCGACATTAGAGTAACCGTGTTTCAATAGAAATCGTTATGTTTTGGAAAAGAAAGGAAGAAACTGGAGTTTAATCCTTTACAATATACAATGACTAACAATGATAAGCACTTTCCACGAAATTACAAAGTTTTTGAAAGTCCCGAATCATTCGAGTTCAACACAGCAAGATTGTAAGGTTCGAACGAACATCAAACGTTCCTCATGGCGTCTTAGGCCAGTGTTCTGCCGATGCCGCGACCTTGCGACATTGGCTCCCTAAAATTACAAATGACGCAATAATTTTCCCCACTTGCGTCGCTTTGTTTTACGGCAGACATCAAAATTATCTAAGTCCAGGGCCAGGCCCTGACGTCAATCCCACAAGAAGTATACTGACTTTATAAGAGAAAGTTTTGTTGACATCATATAAGATACAGTGACAACGCACAGTTCTATTGTTAACATAAAAATGCCACAAAAAGATCAACTTTGATAAACTTAATCTACAAATTGAAACATTAGAGGGAGTAGATGAGACGTTTAAATTGACGTCGTCTCTCGTCACATGTTTTGTCTACCGTCACTGTCGCGACCTCTGACCTACTCACTGAAGTGTGCAAAACACTGAACTTGCTACCGGAAATCGGAACATCTATCTGCCAAAGCTCAGAAGCCTTAGTAAACCAAATTTATGGGACAGGTTGTGTTTTTTTTTCATTTGTTGATGGGAGTTAGATTAATGGAAACGAAATTAGTACATGTGTATTTTAATTCCGAAAAGTTGTGTTAGGGGATCGCGTTGCATGATGGTGACAGTGAAACATGTGAATGTTGGGCACTGAATCAATGCGTGATCACTGGCATGGCCACTATACGGCTAATGCATGTGTGCCCGGTCCGAGACATGAAGAATGAACGTGTTGTGAAAATCAGAAAATAATTACAGTGGTATTTACAAAGCATCCTAACTTTGATGTTGTTGATAGTTTTAGTTCAAGATTTCTGAGTTTCAAGGACACCTAATGTCAGCTTTCCGTATCAAGTTTACAGTATGTAACTAATGCTGTCATTTGATATAGCAGGACCAAATCATGATACACAGCCAGTAACGGTAATTAAATAAAAAAATAAATTATTTCAAAGTTTGTTTGACTGTATTATTTGTAAGTTTTTCGTTCACATTTGGTACTTTTTAAACTCAGAGATTTTTTTTTCTTCAAAATGTTGTTTTTTCTTAACCTCATGAATTTGAAGAAGGAATGATAAACACAGCTTACAAAATATCTCGAAGCTGTACAATGTGGAACAATGTCTTTGCAATGAAAGTGTCGATTTTTCGCGACCGTGCATATACGATAAAACAAAATGTGCCGTGCAACATTTTAACTACAAAAACAAAATACGACACTGCAACGACCACAACGCATTCTCCCGCTGCTATGCTCGCTCTTTTAATTTTAGTTGCTTTCACAACGTCTATGAATGAACTTTGGGCTACTCACTCCGCAATCTGATATTTGAGAATTGTTTTTCATTTTACAAATCACCGATATTGTTTCATTGTTTCACATTGAATAATTCTAAACTTCATTGTTGTTGAAAACTGTAATTTCCATTCTTAAGGGTTGCTTTGAGGGTATGTAAATTTGACGGCTGCATAACAGAGCACAAATGAATCCATGATAATTTTCTATCTGAATACAATATAAAGTTAGTAGCGGTGGATTCGTCAGGCAAATTACAAGTAATTCAACTGTTTCTGAGTCACTTTGCTCTATGTTTCTTACCAAGATATTGCATTTGTTTATGGCTAAAGTTCAAGTAAATTACATTTTACGTTGGAAAATTGCGCAAATACAGCCTGAGAATAGTAAACCAGTCATTCACTAATGAGTCTACATGTCATTGCTGATGTCATGTGCGTTGATTGCCGATGTATACATATTTGGTAAATGACACTCGTAGTCGTTCTCGGCTTAAATCCTATCGTATAAAATGAAGTTTCAGTTGATATTGTTCGCAGTAATTATGTATTTCTAAGACCTTTTTTACTTTTAGTCGCATTTAAAAGATATAGAATTAGTCATGACATACGAAGTGGGCGTACAGTGCGACACACTAATCACCGTACCACTGCACTGGCACTGGCATACCGTAATCCGACATCGTAAGTTGTACTTGTATTTTGGAAACTGAACTTTTTGGTGCAAATTATTTTGACTGTTTCTCACTTCATCATCATCATAAGCACACTGGGTTTTGGTTGTATAATTGTGGAAAGGTCAACACATTCCCAAGGGCCGCGGTCGATTACCGATACATAGCGTACAATTTAATTCGATTAATAATTTTGTATGCACATCTTCCTCTTCTGTCTGTGTATCATTATTTTATTTTTAGACATCTGGATGTCTTTTTATCATTTTACGATATTAACTAGTTGTATGTACCTTTACGTGTGTTGTACAGGGCTACCAGGGAAACAAGTTCATTTCGAGCCCTGTTGATTGTGCATAGTTCCGATGTTTTTTACTTTTTTTCAAATTACGGTCAAAGACGCACAAAGACGATGTCGGTACTGGAAACAAACCAAGGCGATAACATCCAATAACATCCCGAAACGCGTGAATACGATGTACTTATAGAAAACAAAGGAGGGCAAAAGTCATTATCTATTGTCAGTTATTCATGAACTACGAACACCTTATTATCTCTCGTTTCTCGTCGTTTGTCATCTTCACGCGTCTTCACCCGGCGTAACTCGTCCTGACGCGTAATTACGGTGCACTTGATATATCTGCCTTCCCTTATACGCAATCATTTGGCTGTTGCTATGGATGTGGTCTTGTTGCTAGGCACATTTGCATACATTTATTGAATGTTTATTCATTTGTCTTTCAATTCCTGTTATCTTTGCAATATATGTGATTATTTAACTGTTGCTATGGGCGTGGTCTTGTTGCTGGGCAAATTTACATACATTTTTTGAATGTTTATTCAATTGTCTATTAATCCCTGCTGTTATCTTCGCAATATATGTGATCATTTGGCTGTTGCTATGGGCGTGGCCTTGTTTGTAGGCACATTTACATACATTTTTTGAATAATTATTCAATTCCTGTTGTTATCTTTGCAATATACATGTATTGATTATTTGGTTGTTGCTATGGGTATGGTCCTTTTGCTAGGCAAATTTACATACATTTTTTGAATGTTTGCTCAATTGTCTATTAATCCCTGTTATCTTTGTGAAATACACGGCAGTTTGGCTGTTGCTATGGGCGTGGTCATGGTTGCTAGGGATATTTGCATACTTTTTCTAATGTTTAATCACGTGCCTACCAGATGATGTTGTTATTTGAGCAAAATAAACTGCCTTTCGGTTGTTGCTAAGGTGTGGTCATGGTTGCTAGGGCCAATTTTGTCAAAATATTTTGAAGAAAAGCTGCACAATGACACTTCTAGAAACATCTCACCAAGATTCAGTCTCACTGACCAAGTACTTTTTGAGAGAGAAATTTTTTACCAAAATTCACATTTTTACAACTGATTTGTATATTATTGATGAGATCATTATATTTCTTCATCTATACACCCACAGATGCATCCCTGTTAAATTTCAGCCCAATCTGCTGAGAAGTTTTGGAATTATAGGTTTTTGACCAAAAAGACACATTTTTAGCCCTAATTTGCATATTACCAGGGGAATCATCATGTCATGAACAAGTCTTAATTTACCCACATCTAAGAATGTTCCCATCAAATTCCATGCCAATCTGCCCAGTAGTTTTGGAGTTTAAGTTTTTTGACCCAAAAATCACATTTTTTGACCCAAAACCCACATCTCTGATGCAATCATTTTCATTTGAGCAATTTCCCAACTAGACACCAGAAGTAACATGACCACCAAATATCAAAGCAATTGGTCCAGCAGTTTTTTACTTTAAGTTGTTCACACACACACACACACACTAGTTATATCTGATGTCATACAGATACATTGCATCCTGTATGTCAACTAGTTATATCTGATGTCATACAGATACATTGCATCCTGTATGTCAACTAGTTATATCTGATGCCATACAGATACATTGCATTCTGTATGTCAACTAGTTATATCTGATGCCATACAGATACATTGCATTCTGTATGTCAACTAGTTATATCTGATGTCATACAGATACATTGCATTCTGTATGTCAACTAGTTATATCTGATGCCATACAGATACATTGCATTCTGTATGTCAACTAGTTATATCTGATGCCATACAGATACATTGCATTCTGTATGTCAACTAGTTATATCTGATGCCATACAGATACATTGCATTCTGTATGTCAACTAGTTATATCTGATGTCATACAGATACATTGCATTCTGTATGTCAACTAGTTATATCTGATGTCATACAGATACATTGCATTCTGTATGTCAACTAGTTATATCTGATGCCATACAGATACATTGCATTCTGTATGTCAACTAGTTATATCTGATGTCATACAGATACATTGCATTCTGTATGTCAACTAGTTATATCTGATGCCATACAGATACATTGCATTCTGTATGTCAACTAGTTATATCTAATGCCATACAGATACATTGCATTCTGTATGTCAACTAGTTATATCTGATGTCATACAGATACATTGCATTCTGTATGTCAACTAGTTATATCTGATGTCATACAGATACATTGCATTCTGTATGTCAACTAGTTATATCTGATGTCATACAGATACATTGCATTCTGTATGTCAACTAGTTATATCTGATGCCATACAGATACATTGCATTCTGTATGTCAACTAGTTATATCTGATGCCATACAGATACATTGCATTCTGTATGTCAACTAGTTATATCTGATGCCATACAGATACATTGCATCCTGTATGTCAACTAGTTATATCTGATGCCATACAGATACATTGCATTCTGTATGTCAACTAGTTATATCTGATGCCATGCAGATACATTGCATTCTGTATGTCAACTAGTTATATCTGATGCCATACAGATACATTGCATTCTGTATGTCAACTAGTTATATCTGATGTCATACAGATACATTGCATCCTGTATGTCAACTAGTTATATCTGATGCCATACAGATACATTGCATTCTGTATGTCAACTAGTTATATCTGATGCCATACAGATACATTGCATTCTGTATGTCAACTAGTTATATCTGATGCCATACAGATACATTGCATTCTGTATGTCAACTAGTTATATCTGATGCCATACAGATACATTGCATTCTGTATGTCAACTAGTTATATCTGATGCCATACAGATACATTGCATTCTGTATGTCAACTAGTTATATCTGATGTCATACAGATACATTGCATTCTGTATGTCAACTAGTTATAGCTGATGCCATACAGATACATTGCATTCTGTATGTCAACTAGTTATATCTGATGCCATACAGATACATTGCATCATGTATGTCAACTACATTGTAGTTATATCTGATGCCATACAGATACATTGCATTCTGTATGTCAACTAGTTATATCTGATGTCATACAGATACATTGCATTCTTCAGAGAGTTTTACTTGCAAATAAGTCCAACAAATCTGTCAGAGTATTTAGATAATATTTACCTGTTGTAATCCATATTTAATTTCAACTTCATACAGCTGATAATCTTTCAAATCAGCTGGTATAGGTGTTGGCAGGTTGTCATGGCAACCAAGAATATTTCCCAAACTGGCAAACACTGGTTCTGTTGCAAATGCAAGACATTCTCTGTAGGGAACAAAGGAAAATGTACAAATTAACTATATCAATTATTAAACATTATATTATAGCATTACCAATTCCAGTGAATTTTGTGACGTCATCGCTGTACATTATTACTGATAATGTACTCCGTTATTGGGCATTGCGGCCCCGGAACGAGCATAACAATACAAGCTTATGTGTATATGTGTGTGTACGTGTACGTACGTGTGTCGCTATGATTAGTATTCAGCTTCCGGGCCGAACATGGCAGACGATATTCAGCGCTGTATATATTATACGTTGTTTTGCGTTTCTCGGTCTACAAATTCACTGGAATTGGTAAAACTATAAAATAATAACAATAATGTACGCCCTCCCAGTCCATAATGGACTCAAGCAAACTTTGCACTCCATAATGGGCTCGGCTGTCCATTATGTCGTTCAAAGTTTGCTTTCATCCATTATGGGCTCGGAGGGTGTACATTATTGTTTAAATAATGTATATTTCAATCAATTACCAGATTTAAACTGAATGCCTCCCGTAAGGGAATCACTAATCATGCAAATAACTCATTAAAATAAAAAAAACTATGGTAACAGGCTTTGTTTTTGGACAAGCATGCTTTCTTAAGTTAATGTATGTGCCAAATTATACAGAATTTTAAGAGTGCATGATACTGCTTAATTACTGAATATTGTTCATTATTCAAAATACTCATTAAAAGGTAAAAGTTGTAGCAACAAACTTCATAGGACAGGTGCGTATTATTATGGTTGATATATGTATCATATTACACGAAATTTGAAGCTTGCATTTTTAAGATACAACGTAGTTACCTAAAATCATTAATTATGCAAATTTTTCATTAAAACTGTACGCTATAGCACCAAATTTTATAGGACATACCTGCTTTGTTGTGGTTAACATTATGTACTAATTTGTATTGAAATTGAAGCATGCAGTCTTAAGATATAGCCTAATTACTGAAAATCATTAATTATGCAAATTATTCATTAACACTGTAAGGTACGTCAACTAACTTTATAGGACATAGACAATTTGTTATGGTTAATGTATGTACTGAATTGTATTGAAATTGAAGTATGCAGTCGAAAGATATAGCCTAATTACCAAGAATAATTAATTATGCAAATTATTCATTAACACTGAAAGGTACACCAACAAGCTTTACAGGACATGTGCGATTGTTATTGTTAACGTGTTTACTGAATTATATTGGAATTGAAGTATGTATTCTTATGATATAGCCTAATAACCGAAAATCATTAATTATGCAAATTATTCATTAACACTGTAAGGTACGTCAACTAACTTTATAGGTCATATGTGTTTTCTTATGGTTAACGTATGTACTAAATTATGTTGTATATGAAGTATGCATTCTTAAGATATAGCCTAATTACCAAAAATAATTAATTATGCAAATCATTCGTTAACACTGTAAGGTACATCATCAAATTTTATAGGACAAATGTATGTTGTTATAACGAATATACTAAATTATATTGAAATTGAAGTATGCAGTCTTAAGATATTGCTTAATTATTTGATTTCATTAATATGCAAATTTCTCTAATTAAACATTAACCGATCTGGCTGAAAACCTAATCAGGTCTAGCTATTACCCTAAAGATTATATATTCCAAATTTCATTACAATTGAGCCAGCCGAATTTTAGAAAATGATGACACAGACAGACAGACAGACAGACAGACAGACACACACACACACACAGACAGACATTTGTATTTTAATACCTCCCATACGGGAGGTAAAAATCGATGTAAGGAGGGGGAGGGGTTCACTTTATTTTTCATATGATATATTTCAGAGTATACTGCTATGTATACATTTATAAACAATTATAATAACAATAATGAGATATTGTGGAATGATATATGTGACCTATATATGCCTATAAACATCAAATTGCAGTCAAGTAACTGAAAGTACTGTTACTATGTGTAGACATATCAACATTGACAATAACACATGAGCTAGCTCTGTCGCTTGACAGGTTAATTTGACTTGAGCGAGAGTAAAATAGGTAACTGTTCGTGGTGACTTTTTTTTCATTGCGTATGTCATACGCAGAGGCTGTTGAAATTTGCATATTGACCTAATTTTGATGCGTTGCCAATTTACTTCTGGGTTTATGGTACCTATAGAACATACCCTGAAAAATGGAAACAACAAACTCACACTGCGTTGCCAATTTACTTCTGAGTTTATGGTACCTATAGAACATACCCTGAAAAATGGAAACAACAAACTCACACTGCATTGAAATTGTAAAACATTTTACTGTCTCTGCAAAACATACTTTCACCAGGAAATTATGTTTACCAGTTATTGAGTTTTTATAGTTGTCTTCAAGTTGTTTCTGTCGGTTTTATTTGCACGTTTAACGTTTCCGTAATTTGTACATATTGATTTTGATGGCTCAGATAAACATGCACCACACCATGACACGTGTGATGAACATGTTGACGGCGGCTTTCACATATTTCAACTATCACATGAAAAAAATGTACAAATCTGTTTGGAATTATGAAAACTGTTGCTAAATAGTCATTTTTATGATGGAACTTTTGATTTTCATGTTAATAGAAGGATTAAATCAACATCATCAAATAAAAGTTCACTATAAACCATGCATCTACAAGACTTTAGAGTTCACATTACGGCTGCGGACTTTGAAGTGAACGAATCGGGTCGCTTAACATAATGCCAAGTTATAGTTATCATGTTTAGTCTAACAGGGAGGGGGATTCTGGTCATATACACGGTGAAGCCTTTAGTAGGCACCCAGCCAGGCCGTAATCACTCTTTGTATCATCATGTGTATCTGATCTTGAGGCAGACTTAGGATTTGAAGGAAATGGCAGCATGTGTGTATGAGTGTAGATCCAGCAAGCGAGTCAACTACTTATTTTATTATACATGGTTTTTGTGATGGACCGTGTCGACAAACGTAATTCCTTCGTGGTGGTGGTGATGGTGGTGGTGGTGGTGGTGGGGGGGGGTGGGGGGGTGGTGGTAAGATTTTTGATTTTGCATGCATCAAAATCACTACAGGGATATTTAATACATACTACGATGGAATCAAAAGAGGCAATGCTATTTTTCTACTCTTGAAAAAATGACAGTCAGAAACTTTGCCGACATACACGGAGAGAGATGCATGTTGTTCTAAAATAACCACTTGAATGCTGCGAAAACATGATTTTATTATTCACCCACACCTAAACAGAAGTTCCTGAATTCAAGAGACTTTTTTCCGTTTGTTCGGTCATCATAACTATAAATGATGGTACGTGACGAACTCATGTGTCAACCAATTTCGTGCGACTAGGTTGACAAGCGTACAGCCTAAGCAAGGCATTACTGATTTAGTGATTACACTTAATGTAGACATTACCTCATTTACTTGTACGACAACTCTCAGTTTTTAAAACGTCCTATATAGCTTTACGTTTTAGGATTACCTAATGCCAAATTCTAGACGGGTAGCTGTTTAGACACTATGCGATTCAATCGTAGTCGCAACTTTTAAAGGACGTACCTTCATGATAATTGATTTGAATAGACTATGTGGGGAGGACGTTGCCAAAATCCACCTACGCGAAGGTTCTAAGTTAGGCCATGTTGGGGTATAACGTGAAACTAATACGAATGTAAATCAGGAAATTACCGATGAGATATCACATGTTTGACGTGACGTGAAGTGGCCTCTAAACTTGTACTAAATTGTCGTAGATAGCGTGGTATTGCATTTATTTTGGCACTATCAACAAGTTGCTCGTTCGACTGATGTTGATTCAAACCTTCTATTAATGTGAAAATCAAAAGTTCGGCCGCCTGTAATAATTATTCAGCAATATTAATATTTGGTAATTCCAAACAGATTTGTAGCTGTTTTCATGTGATAGTTGAAACTTGCATGTGAAAGCCATGGCCGCCACGTCAATGTGTTCGTCACTTTCATGGTGCGACAGTTAAAATCAACGTGTATAAATTACGGAAACGTGCAAATAAAAACAACTCGACAGAAACAACTTGAAGGCTAAAAAGCATGAGAACTGGTAAATACAATTTCCAGTTGAGACAGTTAAATGTTTTACAATTTGAATTGCAATTAGAGTTTGTTGTGTTTATCGATGTCATGGAATATGATATACACATACACGCAGGACAGGTCTTTCATTTTCCCATTTCGTTTTGAGGGAGGTTAAACTAAAACGAAGAAATTACATTTCTTGTGCGTCAGTTTTAAAATGACACGGCCCCTTATATCCTAAACATTGATGTTTCATTTTCAAAGATATGGGAAAGGCATACAAAATATTTGAATTCGTTTTTATATGTCGGCTAGTTTCCTTGTAACGTTTTTCAATGTTGCTACACATACATTTGTACATGTTAGTTCTTTACCTAAGTGAAATGGTTACTTCATCCGATCTAATCTTTGAAATGGCCTTTAATGGGAAGTGGTGTCCTGCTGTTTTCAAAATATTCTGTCAAGTTTTACGAGTGAAATCTATCTGTACAATTAATTTAGTCCAACTAGTTAACAAAGGCGATTCGTTCACTTTCCCGTCCGGCCCTGTAAACATGTGACATCTCATCGGTTATTTCCGGATTTATATTCATGATGTTTCGCGTTATACCCCAATGTGGCCCAGCTTAGCTTAGCTATGGTGTTGTGTGGGTGGGTAGGGGGTGGTGGTGGTGGTGGTGGTGGTGGTGGTGGTGGTGTGTGTGTGTGTGTGTGTGTGTGTGTGTGTGTGTGTGTGTGTGTGTGTGTGTGTGGGGGGGGGGGGGGGTTGTAGGGTGTGGTGGTGGGTAGGTGTGGTGTGGGGGGTGTGGTGGGAGGCTAGGGTGTGGGGGTGGGTAGGTGTGGTGTGGGGGGTGTGGTGGGAGGGTAGGGTGTGGTGATGTGGGGGTGGGTAGGGTGTGGTGATAGGGGGGGGGGTGTGGTGATGGGGGGAAGTTGTTAAATTAAAGGTAATTCAAAATACTCACATTCACTATTGCTATTTTGCTAGACGACGTGTTCATGAAACATATTCTGGGCTTAAAACTTTAAAGTGTATGTAAATAGGTTTCCAAACTTTCAGACTTTTTGCCTGCAAATGACATAGTTTTCATAGGTGATTAAAGATTTGTGTGACATTTTTGACAAAAGTACGATATTAATTATAAAAACATGATTTTTTGGAAAAATTCCGGAAATTGCCGAAGTTGTTTATGTATTTCATGACGTCACAACCGGTACGAACTTCAAATATGTTCAATTACATAACGTGGGATAGCCATTCTAGTGGAACCACGTTCCACTATTTAGAAGTCAAAATTGACAATGACAACAATAAATGCAGTACTAGTGATGACGAAGATGATGCGGTAGTGGGGGATGCTTGTATTGTACCGTTTCTATATGATCCACTACCAAAACCACGACTACAGCCAAACAGCAATCCCCAGCTGCAGACATGCATAATGGTTGTCGACAGACTAAATAATACTGACTGGTAAGTTATGATAATGAAAAGTAGATATTTCAAATTAGCAGATGAAGGAAAACATTGGGTCGAAATTTCGAAAGTAGTTGTCCCATTGAGATCGTAACACCGTAACAGTAGTACTATTTAGTTGGGTTATAATCGACTTACTGACTACTTGACTACACAATATGTGTACGCTGACATGTGTTTGAACCACAGGCATTTGTTTCCCGAGTTATGTCTCAGGATGTTTCTATCAGAATGCAATAAAATGTCGATAATATCGTTAATATTGTCGTATTTAGCCAACTATATATGAAAGGGGTAAAATTACACTTGTTTGTGTGATCGCGCAGGTTCACTCACCGCGAAAGAAGACAGACCGCCATTAGTATATAGTACCGTACATAAACATGAACTTTCAACCGGCCGTTGTAGTGGGCAAACATTTCGAACATTTTACCTTCTGTCCCTTTCGCGGTGAGTGAACCTGCGCGATCACAGAAACTTAGTGTAATTTTACCCCTTTCATACATAGTTGGCTAAATATGTCAATATTAACGATATTATCGACATTTTATTGTATTCTGATATAAATATTCTGAGACATAACTCGGGAAACAAATGCCTGTGGTTTGAACCGCCATTCGTATATTTCATGTTAACGTCGATGTAAAATTGAAGGTATGATCGGTTGTCAATCTTTAAAGGATTTTGTGAAATTATCATTACCAGAAATAATCAAAACAGTTCAGGAACGGCCAAATAATTTATTGACGGTGAGCACTGAGGATACACTGTGTTCCAGGGTAGCAGGGCGACTCGGAGGTCTACCGCTACACTACAGCACCCAGTACAGCCGCGCACGACGTGTGACACGCTCCGGACTGGAGAACACGCTAGTATACAGCCCGACGAACCTCTGGCTCTGTTCTCACTCTCAGTCACATCCAACTGCTCTCAATCTTGCGAACAATGCATTAAATTTTGCATTTATAAATGACTGGTCTTCATTCCCTGACAAGGAAATCAAAGTCATACAATAAGGTCATGAATATGTCTAAAAGGACGTGCACTGTACTACATGTGAAAAGTACCGTAGTACGTATGAGCGTGTTTCGTTTTTGTTGTTCATCCGAGCAGTGGGCCGTTACGAAGACGTTGCTATCGCAAGTAAAAAATCCCATTATGTGGTACCAGCTCGTAATGTTATACTAGTATGTTCTTTGAAAGTGTAATTTATGTTTCTTATCTGGTAAAATAACTTTCAATTCAACATTAGGACTCATAATCACAGCCAACAAAAGAAACTTCATCATTGCTAGTGCCGTAATACATGTATGTAGTACACCATGCACGAGGACACAACATGTTATAATTCATGATCGTTTTTCGTGAGTTTGAGAGCTGTGCAGTACTAAGACATCATTGAAAACGTTTGGAAACTTATCCTCTGTATGTTGAAAAGAAACAGGCTGATTAGAACTCCCAAATCTTTTGTGAGAAAATCAGTGTAGACTCAATCGTTGACGTCCCCTCTACCACGCAACGTTCAAGCATGGTTAAAAAAAACATGGACACCGCGATCGTGTTCCGGTTGTGACGCAATTTTCCGAAGACTCCCAAAGCAAAATGCTCATCGCAGATTTCCAAAAAAATCAATTTTTCATTATTAATATCGTAGTTTTGTAAAAAATGTCATACAAATCTTTAATCACCCATGAAAACTACATCATTTGGAGGCAAAAAGTCGGAAAAATTGGAAACCTATTTACATACACTTTAAAAAAATATCTGCAAACACCTTAAATGATCTTTTTTTAGTCAGTTCCCGTCAGATTTACGATACATTTCGGGTATTTCCGGCCCCACCCAGACCACACCATTATATTGTAGGATGTCATACAGAGAATTTGTTAGCATTCAGGCTATGATGGGCGTAATCAACAGGTGAATAAAACTCAACAATGTTGTGAAAAAATAGCTCCAATGGCATTGTAGCACAACTGTACACTTTTTTAAACTGTTTATCCACATGCTGAGCTGCTAGGTATAGGTGTTCATTTGCTGAATGATTATCTAGTTGCCTATCCAACCATGTTGTTATCTTTGAAATATACACAATCATTTGGCTGTTGTTATGGGTGTGGTCTTGTTGCTAGGCAAATTTACATACATTTTTTGAATGTTTATTCATTTGTCTATTAATCCCTGCTATCTTTGTGAAATACACCACCGTTTGGTTGTTGCTATGGGCGTGGCCATGGTTGCTAGGGATATTTGCATACATTTTTTGAATGTTTACTCATTTGCCTACCAGATGATGTTGTTATTTAACATTTTTTAATGAGCAAGGCAACATTAGAAGTAATATTGAATATGAGATCATAACACTCAATAGCACCACGCATAGTCAGCTATGAGTCATCCCCATTGAGAACAGAGCATAACACACAATAGCACCACGCATAGTCAGCTATGAGTCATCCCCATTGAGAACAGAGCATAACACATAATAGCACCACGCATATATAGTCAGCTATGAGTCATCCCCATTGAGAACAGAGCATAACACACAATAGCACCACGCATAGTCAGCTGAGTCATCCCCATTGAGAACAGAGCATAACACACAATAGCACCACACATAGTCAGCTATGAGTCATCCCTATTGAGTACAGAGCATAACACACAATAGCACCACACATAGTCAGCTATGAGTCATCCCCATTGAGTACAGAGCATAACACACAATAGCACCACACATAGTCAGCTATGAGTCATCCCCATTGAGTACAGAGCATAACACACAATAGCACCACACATAGTCAGCTATGAGTCATCCCCATTGAGTACAGAGCATAACACACAATAGCACCACGCATAGTCAGCTATGAGTCATCCCCATTGAGTACAGAGCATAACACACAATAGCACCACGCATAGTCAGCTATGAGTCATCCCCATTGAGTACAGAGCATAACACACAATAGCACCACACATAGTCAGCTATGAGTCATCCCCATTGAGTACAGAGCATAACACACAATAGCACCACACATAGTCAGCTATGAGTCATCCCCATTGAGTACAGAGCATAACACACAATAGCACCACGCATAGTCAGCTATGAGTCATCCCTATTGAGTACAGAGCATAACACACAATAGCACCACACATAGTCAGCTATGAGTCATCCCCATTGAGTACAGAGCATAACACATAATAGCACCACACATAGTCAGCTATGAGTCATCCCCATTGAGTACAGAGTGTAACACTCAATAGCACCACGCATAGTCAGCTATGAGTCATCCCCATTGAGTACAGAGTGTAACACTCAATAGCACCACGCATAGTCAGCTATGAGTCATCCCCATTGAGTACAGAGTGTAACACACAATAGCACCACACATAGTCAGCTATGAGTCATCCCTATTGAGTACAGAGCATAACACACAATAGCACCACACATAGTCAGCTATGAGTCATCCCCATTGAGTACAGAGCATAACACACAATAGCACCACGCATAGTCAGCTATGAGTCATCCCTATTGAGTACAGAGCATAACACACAATAGCACCACACATAGTCAGCTATGAGTCATCCCCATTGAGTACAGAGCATAACACATAATAGCACCACACATAGTCAGCTATGAGTCATCCCCATTGAGTACAGAGTGTAACACTCAATAGCACCACGCATAGTCAGCTATGAGTCATCCCCATTGAGTACAGAGTGTAACACTCAATAGCACCACGCATAGTCAGCTATGAGTCATCCCCATTGAGTACAGAGTGTAACACACAATAGCACCACACATAGTCAGCTATGAGTCATCCCCATTGAGTACAGAGCATAACACACAATAGCACCACGCATAGTCAGCTATGAGTCATCCCCATTGAGTACAGAGCATAACACACAATAGCACCACACATAGTCAGCTATGAGTCATCCCCATTGAGTACAGAGCATAACACACAATAGCACCACACATAGTCAGCTATGAGTCATCCCCATTGAGTACAGAGCATAACACACAATAGCACCACACATAGTCAGCTATGAGTCATCCCCATTGAGTACAGAGCATAACACACAATAGCACCACGCATAGTCAGCTATGAGTCATCCCCATTGAGTACAGAGCATAACACACAATAGCACCACACATAGTCAGCTATGAGTCATCCCCATTGAGAACAGAGCATAACACACAATAGCACCACACATAGTCAGCTATGAGTCATCCCCATTGAGTACAGAGCATAACACACAATAGCACCACGCATAGTCAGCTATGAGTCATCCCCATTGAGTACAGAGCATAACACACAATAGCACCACACATAGTCAGCTATGAGTCATCCCCATTGAGTACAGAGCATAACACACAATAGCACCACGCATAGTCAGCTATGAGTCATCCCCATTGAGTACAGAGCATAACACACAATAGCACCACGCATAGTCAGCTATGAGTCATCCCCATTGAGAACAGAGTGTAACACACAATAGCACCACGCATAGTCAGCTATGAGTCATCCCCATTGAGTACAGAGTGTAACACACAATAGCACCACGCATAGTCAGCTATGAGTCATCCCTATTGAGTACAGAGTGTAACACACAATAGCACCACGCATAGTCAGCTATGAGTCATCCCCATTGAGTACAGAGTGTAACACACAATAGCACCACGCATAGTCAGCTATGAGTCATCCCCATTGAGTACAGAGCATAACACATAATAGCACCACGCATAGTCAGCTATGAGTCATCCCTATTGAGTACAGAGTGTAACACACAATAGCACCACGCATAGTCAGCTATGAGTCATCCCCATTGAGTACAGAGTGTAACACACAATAGCACCACACATAGTCAGCTATGAGTCATCCCCATTGAGTACAGAGCATAACACACAATAGCACCACGCATAGTCAGCTATGAGTCATCCCCATTGAGTACAGAGTGTAACACACAATAGCACCACGCATAGTCAGCTATGAGTCATCCCTATTGAGTACAGAGCATAACACTCAATAGCACCACACATAGTCAGCTATGAGTCATCCCCATTGAGTACAGAGCATAACACACAATAGCACCACACATAGTCAGCTATGAGTCATCCCCATTGAGTACAGAGTGTAACACACAATAGCACCACGCATAGTCAGCTATGAGTCATCCCCATTGAGTACAGAGTGTAACACACAATAGCACCACACATAGTCAGCTATGAGTCATCCCCATTGAGTACAGAGTGTAACACACAATAGCACCACACATAGTCAGCTATGAGTCATCCCCATTGAGTACAGAGTGTAACACACAATAGCACCACACATAGTCAGCTATGAGTCATCCCCATTGAGTAC